>NC_091764.1:34392500-34695530 GCF_029378745.1 Bos indicus | reverse complement strand
TGCAGCCAAAGATGGAGAAACTCTATACAGTCAGCAAAAACAAGACCAGGAGCTGACTGTGGCTCAGATCATGAACTCCTTATGGCCAAATTCAGACTGAAATTGAAGAAAGTAGGGAAAACCACTAGACTATTCAGGTATGACCTAAATCAAATCCCTTATGATTATACAGTGGAAGTGAGAAATAGATTTAAGGGCCTAGATCTGATAGATAGAGTGCCTGATGAACTATGGAATGAGGTTCATGACATTGTACAGGAGACAGGGATCAAGACCATCCCCATGGAAAAGAAATGCATAAAAGGAAAATGGCTGTCTGGGGAGGCCTTACAAATAGCTGTGAAAAGAAGAGAAGCCAAAAGCAAAGGAGAAAAGGAAAGATATAAACATGTGAATGCAGAGTTCCAAAGAATAGCAAGGAGAGATAAGAAAGCCTTCCTCAGCGATCAATGCAAAGAAATAGAGGAAAACAACAGAATGGGAAAGACTAGAGATCTCTTCAAGAAAATCAGAGATACCAAAGGAACATTTCATGCGAAGATGGGCTCGATAAAGGACAGAAATGGTATGGACCTAACAGAAGCAGAAGATATTAAGAAGAGGTGGCAAGAATACACAGAAGAACTGTACAAAAAAGATCTTCACGACCCAGATAATCACAATGGTGTGATCACTGACCTAGAGCCAGACATCCTGGAATGTGAAGTCAAGTGGGCCTTAGAAAGCATCACTACGAACAAAGCTAGTGGAGGTGATGGAATTCCAGTTGAGCCATTCCAAATCCTGAAAGATGATGCCGTGAAAGTGCTGCACTCAATATGCCAGCCAATCTGGAAAACTCAGCAGTGGCCACAGGACTGGAAAAGGTCAGTTTTCATTCCAATCCCAAAGAAAGGCAATGCCAAAGAATGCTCAAACTACCGCACAATTGCACACATTTCACATGCTAGTAAAGTAATGCTCAAAATTCTCCAAGCCAGGCTTCAGCAATACCTGTTCCAGGAACTTCCAGATGTTCAAGCTGGTTTTAGAAAAGGCAGAGGAACCAGAGATCAAATTGCCAACATCCGCTGGATCATGGAAAAAGCAAGAGAGTTCCAGAAAAACATCTATTTCTGCTTTATTGACTATGCCAAAGCCTTTGACTGTGTGGATCACAATCAACTGTGGAAAATTCTGAACGAGATGGGAATACCAGACCGCCTGATCTGCTTCTTGAGAAACCTATATGCAGGTCAGGAAGCAACAGTTAGAACTGGACATGGAACAACAGACTGGTTCCAAATAGGAAAAGGAGTACATCAAGGTTGTATATTGTCACCCTGCTTATTTAACTTATATGCAGAATACATCATGAGAAACACTGGGCTGGAAGAAGCACACACTGGAATCAAGATTGCCGGGAGAAATATCAATAACCTCAGATATGCAGATGACACCACCCTTATGGCAAAAAGTGAAGAAGAACTAAAGAGCCTCTTGATGAAAGTGAAAGAGGAGAATGAAAAAGTTGGCTTAAAGCTCAACATTCAGAAAACTAAGATCATGGCATCTGGTCCCATTACTTCATGGCAAATAATCTCTGAATGTTAAAGAGTTCAGATAGTTGTACACCTATGTTCACAGCAGCATTATTTACAATGACCAAGTGGTGGAAGAAACTTAAATGTTAATGATAGATAAATGGATAAATAAATGTAGTTTAATTAGCCTCCAAGAGGAAGTAAGTTTTGACACATGATATCTGGTCCTATCATGGCAAATAGATGGGGAAACAGTGGAAACAGTGGCTGACTTTATTTTTTTGGGCTCCAAAATCACTGCAGATGGTGATTGCAGCCATGAAATTAAAAGACGCTTACTCCTTGGAAGGAAAGTTATAACCAACCTAGACAGCATATTAAAAAGCAGAGACATTACTTTGTCAACAAAGGTCCATCTAGTCAAGGCCATGGTTTTTCCAGTAATCATGTATGGATGTGAGAGTTGGACTACAAAGAAAGCTGAGCACTGAAGAATTTATGCTTTTGAACTGTGGTATTGGAGAAGACTCTTGAGAGTCCCCTGGACTGCAAGGAGATCCAACCCTCCATCCTTAGAGAAATCAGTCCTGGGTGTTCATTGGAAAGACTGATGTTGAAGCTGAACATTTTGGCCACCTGATGCGAAGAGCTGACTCATTTGAAAAGACCCTGATTCCGGGAAAGTTTGAAGGCAGGAGCAGAAGGGGATGACAGAGGATGAAATGGTTGGATGGCATCACCAACTCAATGGACATGAGTGAGTAGACTCTGGGAGGCCTGGCGTTCTGTGGTTCGTGGGGTCGCAAAGAGTCGGACATGACTGAGTTACTGAACTGAATTGAACAATACAGATAAGGGTTTCCCAGGTGGTTCAGTGGTAAAGAATCTGCCTGCCAATGCAGGAGACATGGATTTGATCCCTGGGTAGGGAAGATCCCCTGGAGGAGGAAACAGCACCTGGCTCCAGTATTCTTGCCTGGAAAATTCCATAGACAGAGGAACCTGGCAAGCTACAGTCCATAGAGTTGGACATGACTGTGCATTCATGCACACACAAAACACATAAACTTTGAAGACATGCTAAGTAAAATAACCTGTCCCCAAAAAACAAATATTGTATGATTCCACCGATTGTATTGTATTGGGTTCAGTCACTCAATAATGTCTGACTCTTTGTGGCCCCATGGGCTGTATCCCGTCAGGCTCCTCTGCCCATGGAATTTTCCAGACAAGAATACTGGATTGGGGTGCCATTTCCTACTCCAGGGTATCTTGCCAACCTAGGAATTGAGCCCTCGGGTTCTTTACCACTAGTGCCACTGAGTAGTCAAATTCTTAGAGACAGAAAGTAGAATAGTAGTTGTCAGGAAGGCGGAAATTGAGAGTCATTTTTTAACAAGTATAAAGTTTTGGTTTGAGAAGATCAAAAAAATAATTCTGGAGATAGTGGTGATGGTTGCACAACAATGTGAATGTACTTAATGCCACTGAACTGTGCACTTAAAAATGGTTTAAATGGTGATTTTTTTAAAAGCTGAGGTATAAATAGGTATATAATTCATGATTTGGTGTTTGTATAAATTGCAAAATTATCATCATAATAATAGCTAACATCTGTCACTTTACACAGTTCCAAAAATTTTTTTCTTATGGTTGGAATGTTTAAAATCTACTCTTTTAGCAACTTTCAAATATGCAATATAGTATTATTAGCTATAGTCACCATGCTGTACATTTTACATCCCCACGACTTATTTATTTTATAACTGAGTTCATACCTTTTGAATCTCTTCACCCATTTTTTCCACCCTCTTCATCCTCCCAACTCCCTGCCTTGCTTCTAGCAGCCACCAATCAGTTCTCTGTATCTCTGAACTTGGTTTTTGTTATTTTGGTTATTTTTTTTTGTTTTTTAGATCTCACATAAAATGAGGTCATGTAATATTGCTTTTCTCCATCTGACTCATTTCACTTAGTATAATGCCTTTGAGGTCCATCCATGGGGTCAAAAATGGCAGGATTTCATTCATTTTTATGGCTGAATAATATTCCATTACATATATGTATCACATTTTCTTATTCCATTCATTCATTAATAGACATTTAGATTGTTTCTGTTAAAATGGTCAATTTCATATGTGTGTTATCATGAATTTTTAAAATTTACAATTGTTTCATAAATTTCTCTTTACAGATTTTTTTTTTTGGTCTGTTTGAATAGGATTCCAAAGTCTATGCATTACATTTGACTAACTGATCTCCTAAGTTTCTGTTAACTGATTACAATTCCATTTCACCTACCCCTATTTTAAAGTCCCATGAAATAATCCTCTGTGTCATTAAGACACAGATCCACTCATTTGAAACATTTATTTTACTTCATTTTGTTTCCAGTTTTTATGGATTACCTTATTTATTTTTTCCTTTTTTATCTAGTTTTGTTTCAAGACTGTAAAATTTCATGGACAGAGGAGCCTGGCAGGCTACAGTCCACGGAGTCATGAAGAATCGGACATGACTGAGAAATTAGCACACAAAAACATTTACATGACTCCAACATCAAATTTTGCCTTTTTGGCTATGTGGATCACAATAAACTGTGGAAAATTCTGAAAGAGATGGGAATACCAGATCACCTGACCTGCCTCTTGAGAAACCTATATGCAGGTCAGGAAGCAACAGTTAGAACTGAACATGGGACAACAGACTGGTTCCAAATAGGAAAAGGAGTCCGTCAAGGCTGTATATTGTCACCCTGCTTATTTAAATTCTATGCAGAGTACATCATGAGAAACGCTGGGCTGGAAGAAGCACAAGCTGGAATCAAGATTGCTGGGAGAAATATCAATAACCTCAGATATGCAGATGACACCACCCTTATAGCAGAAAGCAAAGAGGAACTAAAAAGCCTTTTGTTGAAAGTGAAAGAGGAGAGTGAAAAAGTTGGCTTAAAGCTCAACATTCAGAAAACTAAGATCATGGCATCTGGTCCCATCACTTCATGGCAAATAGATGGGAAAACAGTGGAAACAGTGTCAGACTTTGTTTTTATGGGCTCCAAAATCACTGCAGATGGTGATTGCAGCCATGAAATTAAAAGATGCTTACTCCTTGGAAGGAAAGTTAGGACCAACCTAGATAGCATATTCAAAAGCAGAGACATTACTTTGCCAACAAAGGTTCATCTAGTCAAGGCTATGGTTTTTCCAGTGGTCATGTATGGATGTGAGAGTTGGACTGTAAAGAAAGCTGAGCACTGAAGAATTGATGCTTTTGAACTGTGGCATTGGAGAAGACTCTTGAGAGTCCCTTGGACTGCAAGGAGATCCAACCAGTCCATTCTAAAGGAGATCAGTCCTGGGTGTTCATTGGAAGGACTGATGCTGAAGCTGAAACTCCAGTACTTTGGCCACCTCATGTGAAGAGTTGATTCATTGGAAAAGACCCTGATGCTGGGAGGGATTTGGGGGCAGGAGGAGAAGGGGACAGCAGAGGATGAGATGGGTGGATGGCATCACCGACTTGATGGACACGAATCTGAGTGAACTCCGGGAGTTGGTGATAGACAGGGAGGCCTGGCGTGCTGTGATTCGTGGGTGCAAAGAGTCGGACACAACTGAGCGACTGAACTGAACTGAACGTCAAATTATCAAACTGTGTTTCAAGAACTCTAGTACCCAGATTTTTCACACCACCCAGATCCTCACCAATAACCATTTACAGTAGTTCTTTATCTTTCCTTTGTTTCATTAATACATTCAAAAACAAATATATATTTAAATCCCTTCTCCCTTCTAAAGATAAAAGGTAGCCTATTATAGATTGTTTTGCCCTTCATTGTTTTTTCGCCTAATTATTATTCACAGAAAGAAATAAAGATCATCTTCATTTTTTGTAACTACTTCATGGTCCTCCATTGTGAGGATGTTTCATGGCTTATTTCAACTAGCTGCTTCTTGTTGAATATTTGAGTTGTTTCCTATTTTGCTATTATAAATTTGTGCTACTGTCAGTTGCCTTGTATATATGTCATTCCACACTGCCTGGTGAATCTTAAGGAAAGACTCCGTGAAATAAGGTTGCTGGATCAAAGCGTAAATACCGTAGTATTTATTGCTAGATATGGAAAAGTTTCTTTCACCAGGGCTGTATTCCCATCAGCAACATATGGGAAGCCCTGTTTTCCCATAGCCTTGCCAACAGAATGCAATTGTTACACTCCTGGATTTTTGCCAGTTTGGTAGATGAGTGATGGTGTTTTAATATAGTTTTAATTTTCATCTCTCTCATTAGGACCAAGTTTGAGCATCTTCTTTGTGTCTGTAAAGTGCTGTTTATATTTATTTTCCTTTGAACTGTGTGTGTATAGTTCTTGTCCAGTTTTATAATGTGATTTGCTTTCTTCTCACTTTGTAGAGTTCTTTAGATATTAGAGATATGAAGGCTTTTTCTGCAAGAGAAGTTGTAAATATTTCCCCAGATGTCACTTGTATTTTCACTTTGCTTTTAGTGGCTTTTTGCCACCCAGAATTTTTAAATATAACCAGAGTTATTAAAATTTTCACTTAACTTGAGAAATTTTCACTTAATCACATGTTGTAAAGAATTCGCCATGCTTTTTTCTAGTATTTGTGTAGTTTTATTTTTTACATTCGGATCTTGTACCTATTTAGAATTTACACTGGTATACAGAATGCAGCTTTTTACCTTTTTCACATGCCTGTCCATTTATCTCAGCATCACTTTTTTAGAAGTCTATATTTCTCCACTGATTTCAGATGTGGCCTTTATCATAACCTAAAATTCCATGTGAAATTAGGTTTATTTCTGGGTTTTCTATTTGGTTATATTAATTTGTCTGTTTATTCACTTGCCAATATAATATCCTTCTAATTATAGAGATTTCGTGATACATTTTAACATCTGGTTTAAGATTTCACCCTCTCCCATTGTTTTCTTTTTTAAGGTTTTCCAGGCTATTTTTGTTTAATTGCTTTTCCAAATGAAATATATAATCTGTTTAGCTTCAAGAAGAAATCCTGATAATCTGTGTATTATCAGAAAAGATTCTTCACAATATTGAGCCTTCCTATTCAAATTGATGGTATGGCTGGCTTCCTATCTGTTCACGTTTCCTTTGTGTCATTCAGGTATATTTTATAGTTTCTTTCATGTATGTCTTGGTCATTTCCTGTTAAATTTATTCTAAGTACTTTGTAAAAATTGTTGCAATTATTAAAGGGGGCTTTAATCAGTTATTATTTTTATATATGAAGGCTATTGTTGTCTACAAATTGTTTTACTAAGTTTCTCTTAACTGCATTCGTAGCTTTTTCAATTTTGTTAGCTTTGCAGATATATAATCTATAAATAAACATTATTTTATTCTTTCCTTTCTAATTCATGTATCTCTCTCTAGTGGCACTGGATGGCAATTTGAAAATGATTTTTGATAGTAATAATGATATTGTCCATATACTCAAAGCTATGGTTTTTCCAGTAGTCATGTAATGGATGTGAGAGTTGGACCATAATGAAGGCTGAGAGCCAAAGAATTGATGCTTTCAAATTGTGGTGCTAGAGAAGACTCCTGAGAGTCCCTGGGACAGCAAGGGCACCAAACCTGTCAATGCTAAAGGAAATCAACCCTGAATATTCACTGGAAAGACTGATGCTGAAGTTGAAGCTCTAATACTTTGGCCACCTGATGCAAAGAGCCAACTCATTGGAAAAGGCCTTGATGTCGGAAAAGATTGAGGGCAGGAGAAGGGAACATCAGAGGATGAGATGGTTGGATGGCATCACCGACTCAAAGGACATGAGTTTGAGCAAACTCGGGGAGATGATGAAGGACAGGAAAGTCTGGCGTGCTAGAGTCCATGGGGTCGCAAAGAGTCAGACACAACTAAGCAACTGAAAACAACAACAAATGATATTGGTCATCCTTGTCTTATTCCTGGCAGATGTTTGTTTCCTTATTAAGTAAGATGCTGGCTTTGGGGATGAGATACAAATATTTTTCTGATGCACTTTTAGCTCCTAATAAACCTATCACTCTACTTATTGTAGCTAAATGATGCTTCAGTATTACAGAAATCACCAAGAGTTGTTTTTCAAATGTTAACATATATGCAAATCACCAGGAGAGCCTATTTAAGTACAGATTATGATTCAGCAGGTATGAGCTGGGAGCTGATGTTCTGTGTTTTTAACAAGCACACCCAGGATAGGCTGGGCTGCTGCTGCCCAAAGTGGACCACACTTTGAGTAGTGATGATCTGAAGCAAAGATAGCATTTTCTACTTTGCTTTTCAAAATAAACTTTAAAATAATTCAAAGTAGAGGCAAAATCATGAAAATTCTGGCTTTCAGTTTTAAGAGCCAGACTCTTAAAAGAGAACTGAGGGTTTGTTTGTTTTAGAAAAATCTCCCAAAGCTGATCTTTTAGCTCTCTGTGGACCAAGCCTGGAGAGCTTGTGTAGAGGTTTTCTCATAAGACACAGAGTATCAAGATGCAGGATATGACAAAAGGGCGGCTTCCTGCCACACAGGAAGAGGAAAAAAAGTACTCTCTGCAGCTATGAGGAGGAGTTTGAGGAGACAGAGTTGAAACATTAGTTTCTGCAGCCCTTGTCAGAAAACCTCCCACAGGGCACTGCAGATAGAAAAGAACAGATAGCTCAAAGGAAATTCCAGTAGAGGAGGGAAGGCAGGATCCAGTCCAGCTCACTAGTACATTCCAAGAGCCTTGCAGGCACAAAGGCCAATGTTCAAAGCCCTCACAGAATGAGACGCTTTAGAAGAGACTAGCCAGAGAAGGCAATGGCACCCTACTCCAGTACTCTTGCCTGGAAAATCCCATGGATGGAGGAGCCTGGTAGGCTGCAGTCCATGGGATCGCTAAGAGTCTGACATGATTGAGCGACTTCACTTTCAATTTTCACTTTCATGCACTGAAGAAGAAAATGGCAACCCACTCCAGTGTTCTTGCCTGCAGAATCCCAGGGACAGGGGAGCCTGGTGGGCTGCCATCTCTGGAGTTGTACAGAGTCGGACACTACTGAAGTGACTTAGCAGCAGCTGCAGCAGCAGCCAGGCTCAAAGGACTAAGACCAGTCTTACTTTTCCCAGTGCCCGTGTAAGTATTTATTATTGCTATTGGGTCTGGATTTCACACATGAAAAAATATTAAATAAATCAGAAGCAGACAGAGTCAATCCATTCACCCATCCATTCATCCACTCTGCAGACTGAGTACTTATTATGTGCCAAGTGCTAGGGACACAATAAATAAGACAGAGCTTTTGACCTCATGGAGCTTAAAGTCAATAATGTCTAACATCTATCAGCAATGGTGCTTTACCCAGGGATATATATCTGAAAGTCTACATACCCAAACCTGCACCTGGCAATCTAGTCCAATGGGTCTGGGAAGGATCCAGGAAAATGTATTTTTTAAATGCCCAAGTATTTCTGATGCTCAATTCTAGTTTCAGTACTTATATATCAAGAGTATTTAATTTTCCTACTAATTAAAAACTACAAATTTAACGTTATGAGTATATGGTAGAATACAGTCTTTGGGGTTCTAGAAAACATTTTTGGAATATATGAAAATTATTTTTAGGAGACTTCCATATTAGTCATACTTTATTTTGGGACAAGGCTTCACAATCTTTTAAATTATAACCTAACATGCACAAATCAAGATTCAAACATAGGGTATTATTTAATTAACACTTTCTTTTAATAATTTAAGCCAATTCGTATTTGCAAATTTAATAATACTGTGAAAAGGAAGTTCTGGGGTTCAAATAATCATTCTGTGAAAAACTGTTAAGTATATATATTTTTATATTTGGGGTGTGAACGCATGTGTATGTGTGTATGATTGTCCTATATTTGCAAATTCTGAATCTTGATATGTGTTGATATTTACAAAATAAAATTATTTATAAGATTTTCTTGTATATAAAAATACATATTTTTCCAGTAAAAATATTACTTTAATCCAAACTTCTTCCTGGAATCTTCTCCAAGCTTCATCCACATTCACACCCTAGATTTTGATTGTGCCAACAGTGGTTGAAGCTTTGTTGCGTTGCCACAGCATAATTGCCCAAACCACTCTAAAAGGGAAATGTGATCACAGAGACCTAAGTGAAGTCTGATATTTCCAAGATCTTGTTCAAATATCATCTATTAGTTACCATATCCTATTACACTCCTTGCCACATTGCATTATGACTTATCAATTTACAAGTCTATCTCAACTAGACTGCAAAAAGAAGTTTTTGATCTCAAGTCTGACACATCAATAAATCAATAAATGCTTAAGAAATAAATGAATGACTAGACGTGCATTTCCCATCTTCTTTTAAGCTATAATTTAACAACCAGCATTTAGATAGTCTTCATTTTTTGTACTCCTAAAATTTGACTTTACAATCAAACTCAATCATATAGAGCTTAGTTCATCTTACTTACTTCATCGGTGAGCTGTTTCTTTATCCTGAAGGCATAGAATCCACTGGACTAAGCAGTGGAAAGGATAGCAGTGGAAAAAAGCCTCTCTACATTCCAGACTGTTCTCAGGAAACCAGCCAAACCACAGACCTGAAAGTCAGTTAGTGTATTTGTGATAATAAGAAAAGCAAAATAAAATAGAAACTCGTACAGAATAATTGCATCAAGTGCTTTTACAACAGTTCTACTCTTACTTATTAAGCCAACCTTATACTCCTTTGCCTCGGTCAAGCCTAATGGTTTTGTTTCAAGTCACCTTTTTATAATCTGGAAACTAACAACTTTCTTAAAAATCTTTCACTGTTTTTTATGAATTGCTTGAAGAAGGAACAATGGAGTTAAGTATACCAAATAAAGACCTAAGTACTGGAGATATAGAAGGAAAAGAGACCAAATACATGTGTCCAGGTTTTGTGTAAAGCAAATTTTTTTCACAACCATGAAACTTAAAATCTTAGAAACAGAGTATTTTTACAGAGAGTTGAAAAGACAATGTAGGTGAAGAAATATTGCCCCAAGTGCCCCAAGAGTCTGAGCAATCCTAAACATATAGAGGGATTCCATGATAGCTCGGCTGGTAAAGAATCCACATGCAATGTAGGAGACCCTGGTTTGATTCCTGAGCTGGGAAGATCCCCTGGAGAAGGGAACGGCTACCTACTCCAGTATTTTGGCCTGAAGAATCCGAGTTTCACTTCACTTACTGTTAAAAAAAAATATAAAGACAGATGGATAAGAATTGAATCCAGAAAACTAAACTAAGGCATGAAAGGACAGGTAAGTAAAGTCCTCATACCTCTGCACTGAAGTCTGGAAATGCAGAGAGTCAGCAAGAACAACAGAGAATAAAGCTAAATTCTATGCCTAAGGCATGAGCTTCATTCAACTGCGATTTGACATCTTTAGTGTATCATAGAAAAAGGAGAATAAGAGGTTACTGAAGATGAACCATTATCCTATTTCAGTGCTGGTATCACCAAATGTTGTCCCCAAAACATAAGCAATTTATGTGAGACATCAGGACCTCTGGAGGGTCATGGGTAGAGAATGGATAGTTTAAGCCATTACAGTGAATAAAAGATTAATATAATCTACACCATATAAATACACTTCATTTTTATCATTTTTGGTATTTGTTAATGTTTATGTTTTTGTGACATATTTGATATGGAAATATCTCCAGAGCAAAGATATAGGCTCTTGAAACAAATCTGTTTCCATTTATATTTTTATATTGACTGATGTTCTAGAGGAAAACTGTCAGAAAATAACTTTATAAAATATTTTTTCAAGCCAATACCTTGTGGAAAGTTTTACAAATTAATTTATTGAAGAAACATATTCCTTAGATACAAAAGTTCCTGATACAAAAAAAAATGTAGAAAGTGCCAGAAAAGTAAAAGAATTCAGTAAGTTTAACTGTGCCATCAAATGAGAAAAGAATTTGGAGTCTAAAGACTCAGGAACAAATGCTATTTCTGCCACTACTACATTTACTTACCCATCTGAGAAAAATAATTATACTACATCACAAAATTTTATGAGAATTAAATAAGATACTCTGTGTGTAGGAGCAATGTCAGCAAGATGGCAGAATAGGAGGTTCCAGACCTCATTCTCTCACAGAAACACCAGTTTGAAAACCATCAAGAGATAAGAGTACCTGCCAAGAGCTCCAGAATCCAGATGAGAGATTATAGCACCATGTGTACAGAAATGAAAAAAGAGATGCACTGAAGAGCGTAGGAAGGACAGTTTCACTTTACCAGCAACTTCTTCAGATGAACCTACACAATCAACAAAAGGGGATAAGGATGGTGAAGAATCATGGAAACCCGACACCACCAAAGGCACAAAATAAAGCACCAGTAACTGGCCCTAAAGAAATGGAGATCTATGAATGACCTGTTAAGTAATTCAGGATATTCATCTCAAAGAAGCTCCACGATCTACAAGGGAACACAGATAGACAAGTAATTGAAATCAGGAAAACAATACACACAAAAAATAAGAAGTTTAACAAAGAGATAGAAATCATAAAAAAAAAGAAGCAAGCAGAAATTCTGGAAGTGAAAAACCAATAATTGATCTTAAAAATTCAAGGGAGAGCTTCAATAACAGAATAAAAAATCAATGAACTTGAGAACAAATCATTCGGAATTACCCAATCAGAGGGGAAAAAAAGAAAAGGAGTAAAGAAAGCCTATGGGACTTTGGAATCATGTCTTTTTTTTTTTTTTCTTTTTTAAAATTTTATTTTATTTTTAAACTTTACAATATTGTATTGGTTTTGTCAAATATCGAAATGAATCCGCCACAGGTATACATGTGTTCCCCATCCTGAACTTCTCCCTCCTCCCTCCCCATACCATCCCTCTGGGTCTTTACATATAATATCATATATGAAATGAGTCACCAGTCCAGGCTCAATGGAATCATGTCTTATAAGACATTATCAACTGAACCAATATATACATATGGGAGTCCCCAAAGAAGAAGAGAACAAGAAAGGAGCAGAAAGCTTATTTAAAGAAATAATGGCAAAAACCAACTCAAAATTGAGAACAAAAATGGTCATCTAAATTTGTGAAGCCTGAAAGACCCCAAATAGATTTAACTTAAAGGGACTTATACTGACTTAATATAGCTAAACAGTCAAAAGTCAACAAAAATTCTGAAATAAATAGAACAAAAAGGGATCTTGTCACATACAAGGGAATCCCCATAACACTAGAAGCAGATTTCTCAGTAGAAATCTTGCAGGCTAGAAAAGAGTTAAATTATATATTCAAAGTGCTAAAAGAAAAAAAGATCACTACCAGCCAAGAATTGATGCTTTCAAACTGTGGTGTTCGAGAAGACTCTTGAGAGTCACTTGGGCAGCAAGGTGATCAAATCAGTCAATTCTAAAGGAAATCAACCCTGAATATTCATTGGAAGAACTGATGCTGAAGCTGAAGCTCCAATATTTTGGCAACCAAATGTGAAGAACCAACTCAATGGAAAAGACCCCGAGGCTGGGAAAAATTAAGGGCATGAGGAGAAGGAGGCAACAGAGGATGGTATGGTTGGATGGCAGGACATGAGTTTGAGTAAATTCCAGGAAATAGTGAAGGACTGGGAAGCCTGGCATGTGGCAGTCCATGGGGTCACAAAGAGTTGGATACAACTTAGTCATTGAATGAAATAAATGGAGGGCTGCCCTGGTCGTTCAGTGGTAAAGAATCTGCTGCCAATACAGGAGACATGGATTTGACCCCTGATCCCAGAAGATCCCACAAGATCCCACATGCTGCAGAGCAACTAGTCCATGAGCTGCAACTGCTGAGCTTGTGTTTTACAGCCTGGGAGCCACAATTACTGAGTCCACGTGCCACAACTACTGAAGCCTGTGTGTCCTAGAGCCCATGCTCCATTTCAAGAAAAGACACCATAATGAGAAGCCTAAGCATCACAACTGGAGAATAGCTCCCACTCTTAATACAACTAGAATAAGCCCACACAGCAATGAAGATCTAGCACAGTCAAAATGAATACACAAAATTATTTTTAAAAATGGATTAAACTCACCAATTAAAAGACAGAGTGGTGAAATAGATTAAAAAAGATAAGATCCTACTACCTACTGTTAATGGAAGATCCATTTTAGATTTAAGGACATATATAGGCCAAAATGAAGGAATGGAAAATGATATTCCAAGCAAATGATAATCAAATGAAGGACTTCCTTGGTAGTCCAGTGGTTAACAGTTCATCCTCTAATGCCGGGAGTGCAGTTCAGTCCCTGGTCAGGGAGCTAAGATTCCACATGCCTCAGAACCAAAAAACATAAAACAGAAGCAATATTGTAACAAGTTCAATAAAAACATTAAAAATGGCCCACATCAAAAAAATCTTTAAAAAAAATAACCAAATGAAAGCAGGATTGCCTATGATTATACCAAAACTGTTGTTATATGTATCTAATATCAGACTATCAAAATTTATAAAGCAATCATTTACAGATCTGAAGGAGCAAATAGACATTACAATAATAGGAAAGTTCAATAATCCACCCATAATAATGGCCAAATTATCCAAACAGAAAATCAATAAGGAAACAGCAGATTTAAACTATGATACAGACCAAACTAAGAGACACGCAAACTATTCTTCCCAAGAGGAGCAGAACACACATTCTTCTCAAGTGCACACAACATTCTCCATGACAGATCACATGCTAGGTCACAAAACAAGTCTTAATTCATTTAAGAAGACTGAAATCATTCCAAGAATCTTTTCTAACTACAATGGAACAAAACAAGAGCTCAAAAACAAAAGAAAATGGAAAAAAAAATCACAAATCCATGAAAATTAAACAACACACTCTTGAAACATTGGGCCAAAGAAGAAATCAGGAAAGGAAGTTAGGGATCTCACTGATGGTCCAATGAATAAGAATCTACCTTGCAATGCAGGGGATGTGGCTTCGATCCCTGGTCAAGGAACTAAGTTGCCACATGCTGCGGAGTAACTAAGCCCATGACCACAGTTACTGAAGTGTGCATGCCCTAGAGCCCATGGACCACAAATATAGAGTACACGCACTGCACTGAGAGATTCCACATAATGCAACAAAGACCACAACTAAGACCCAATGCAGCCAAATAAATAAGTATTTTTTAAAAAGGAAGTTAGAAAATATTATGAGACAAGTGAAAACAAAAACACAACACACCAGAAGTAAATTTATAGTGATACATGCCTACATTAGAAAAGAAGAAAGATCTCTTATTAACAACGTAGCGTTATACCTCAGAGAACTAGAAAAAGAGCACACTGAGTCCAAAGTTAGCAGAAGGAAATAAGATTAGAGCAGAAATAAATGAAATAGACTTTTGAAAAAACAATAAAGTAAGTGGATGAAACTAAGACCTGGTTCCTTGAAAAAAGTAGACAAAATCAATAAATCCTTAGCTAAACTAAAAAGAAAAGAAAAGAAAAATTAAATAAGTAAAATAAGAAATAGGAAAGGAGACAATCAATGCTTTGGAAATTTTTTAAAACATCATAAGAGGCTATTATGCTAATATGCTGACAAATTGAACATTCTAGAAGAATGGATACATTTTTACAAACATACATCCAACCAAGACTGAATCAAGGAGAAAGAAAAAGACTGAACAGACCAATACCACAGAAACAGATTGAATCAGTTATAAAAATAATTTCCCAACAAAGAAAAGCCCAAGACAGGCAAATTCTACCAAACATTTAAAGAAAAATTAATACCAATCCTTCTCAACCTTTTACAAAAAATAAGAGGGAATATTTCCAAACTCTTTTTACTGATCCAGCATTACCCTTAAAGTAAAGCCAGACAAATACGCTATAAGAAAATAAAACTATAGGCCAGTATCCCTGATGAACAAGGATGAAAAAATCCTCAACAAAATATTGGCAAGAAACAGAAATAAGTGTCCAAATCAAAACAGAAGAAGTAAAATTATTCCTACTTGCAGATGACATTTAAAAAATACCCTAAAGACTGCAAAAAAAAAATCATTATAACTAATTCAGCACAATTGCAGGATACAAAAGTCAATATAAATAAGTTGCACTTCTACACACTAACAGCAAATTATCCAAAAAGGAAATCAATAATCTCATTTAGAAAAGCATCAAAAATAAAATAAAATACTTAGCAATAAACTTAACCAATAAGGTTAAAAATCTGCACACTGCAAACTACAAGTCACAGTGTAAGAAACTGAAGAAGACACACAAAAAGTGGAGATACTGTGAGTTCTTAGATGGGAAGAATATTTTTTAAATGTCTGTACTGCCTGAAGGGTCTACAGATTCAATGCAATTCCTATCAAAATCCCAATGTCATTTTTCACAGAAATAGAACCCAAAAAAATCCTAAGATTTTTATGAAACCATAAAAGAATTCAAATAATCAAAGCAATCTTGAAAAATAACAAAAATAGAGGTATCACACTTTCCAATTTCAATGTACATTGCAAGCTACTATAATTAAAACAGTAAGGTACTAGAACCAACACATAAACACATACATAAACCAACAGAATAGAGAGTAGAGAAATAAACTCACACATATGTATCAACTGATTTTGACAAGAATGCCAAGAATACACAATGGGAAAATGTAATCTTCAATTAATAGTGTTGAGAAAACTGGATATATTCATATAAAATAATTGAATTGGACCCTTATCTCACACCATACACAAAGATGAACTCAAAATAGTTTAAACATTTAAACATAAGAACATTAAATCCCTAGATGAAAACAAAGGGAAAAAGCATATTGACACTAGCATTAGCAATGACTTCTTAAATATAGCATCAACAGCACAGACAACAAAAGAAAAAATAAAGTCGCATTATATAAAAATAAAATCCTCTCTATGGCAAAAGAAATAATTAACGAAATGAAAATGCAACCTACAGAATGAAATGAATGTTTGCCAGTCATTTGCCTGATAAAGGGTTAATATCTAAAACGCATAAGGAATTCTTACAACTCAATAACAAAATAAACCAAATAACCCAATTTTAAAATGAGCAAAGGAACTAAGTAGACATTTCTCTAAAGGAGGCATATAAATGATCAATGGGTACATAAAAAGATGCTCAATATCACTCACTACCAGGGAAATGCAGATCAGAACCACAAGGAGATACCACCTCACACCTGTTACAATGGCTTTTATATATTAGAAAAATAAATGTTGGTGAGGATGTGGAGAAAAGGAACCCTTGTGCACTGTTGGTGGGTGCATATATTGGTGAAGCTACTATAGAGAAGAAGTTCCTCATAAAAACTAAAAATAGAACCACCATCTCATCCAGAAAATCCATTCTGGGTTAATATCCAAAGAGCTGAAATCAGGATCTTCAAGGGATGTCTGCATGTTCATTGCAGCATTATTCACGACAGCCAAGATATGGAAACAACCTCAGTGTCCACTGATGAATGAATGTTCAAAGAAAATGTTATATATAAATACAGTGGAATTTTATTCAGCCTTTAAAAAGAAGAAAATCTTGCCATCTGTGACACGAATGAGACTAGAGGACATCATTCAGTTCAGGTCAGGTCAGTCGCTCAGTTGTGTCTGACTCTTTGCAACCCCAGGGACTACAGCACGCCAGCCTTCCCTGTCCTTTACCAACTCCTGGAGCTTGCTCAAGCTCATGTCCATAGAGTCAATGACAACATCCAACTCTCTCATCCTCTGTCATCCCCTTCTCCTGACTTCAATCTTCCCCAGCATCAGGGTCATTTTTAATGAGTTAGTTCTTCACATCAGGTGGCCAAAATATTGGATCTTAGCTTCAGCATCAGTCCTTCCAATGAATATTCAGGACTGATTTCCTTTAGGACTTCCCTTTTAGGATTGGCTGGTTTGATCCCCTTGAAGTCCAAGGGACTCTCAAGAGTCTTCTCCAACACCACAGTTAAAAAGCATCAATTCTTCAGCATTCAGCTTTCTTTATGGTCCAATTCCTGCATGGTGAGTGAAATAAGCCAGAAACAGAAGAATAAATTCTACATTATGCCACTTATATGATGAATCTAAAATAACCAAACTCGTAGAAGCAGAGAAAAATGTGATTGCCAAGGCCTGGGAAGACAGGCAAACAGGGAGGTAGGAGTCAAAGGGTATAAAGTTTCAGTTATGCAAGATAAATAAGTCCTAGAGATCTATACAGCATAAAGCATGCAGTTAACAATACTGTATTATATACTTAAAATTTTGCTAAGAAGGTAGATTTTGTATCTTATCAGAAAATAATAGCAACAATAATAAAAAATAAGAGGGAAGGAGGAAACCTGTGGAGGTGACAGGTTTATAGCATAGACTGTTGTATTTTTTTTAACAAATGTATATTTACTTTCAAACTCAAATTTGCACATATTAGTTACATAGCATTTTGTATGCAAAAATTTCTAATAAATAAATATGGTAGGAACACTGCAAAAAATTAAAGTTAGTTTTGAACAGCTTAGATGTATAAATCTTTAACTGTACATTTTATAAACTATAAATATGGGTCTACCATGACAGGGAGGCCTGGCGTGCTGCAATTCATGGGGTTGCAAAGAGTCGGACACGACTGAGCGACTGAACTGGACTGGATACCCATTGAAAATTGATTGTAACAATTGAAAAGTGTTGTAAACAGAAAATATACACTGGATTTTGAAAGCTTAGTATAAGGAAAGGAGTATAAACTATCTCACTGATAATTTTTAATATTGATCACATGCTCAAATGCTAATATTTGTGTCTATATGATTAAATAAAATATTTAGCATATACATTAAAAAAAATACTGTGTGTAAAAGCATCTGGGACTAGGTTTAGCACATGACAGCCACTCAAAATTTTTCATTTCTTCCCTAGTGTTGCAACTTTTAGTTAATTAACCTCTTCAAGTTTTAGTTTCCCCACCTCAAAAACTGGAATAGGAAAAGAATCTAAAAAAAAGAGTGAATATATATGTAAAACAGGGTCACTCTGCTGTACAGCAGAGATTGGCACAACATTGTAAATGAACTATATTTCAATTTAAAAAGACAGAAATACAGAAATACTTCAAGTTGCTAAAAAAAATCAAATGAAAAATATTCCAAGGGACTCTGTTAACTGCAAAGCATTATTTGACTCTTAGTAATCGATGTTGTAAGGGACATTTGGCATGTGGGGTTTTTCAGTGTATAAATCCACATTCTATTTGGGGGAAATCCTAAGGTAGGTGGGAAGCAGAGCAGGTGGGGGGGCTTCATGATGGAAGCCAAAGAAGGATAAATATTCCTGACTCCTGACAGGTAAAGCAGATGCAAGCAATGGCTCCTGCCTGGACATTGAAACTTAATGGAGCCATCAAACGCACAGGTCAGAGATTCAGTGCAACAGCTGCGGTGCCTTGGAGTACAGTCTCTACATGGCATGCACGCAGAGTGGCGCTGCCAGCAGCAACAGTGTCCAGTGGTAACTGTGCCAGGGGCAATATCCTCAACAGAGGGAGCCTAGGGCAGAATCTTGGCTGTGTCTCATCACGCTTGGAGCCTGCCTGCGTCTGGCTTTTCAACCTTCCCCTGGATTATTTTTGCACATGAGATATGCAGAGGCCATTTCTCTTTTCATAATTAAAAAATCCTGATTAGTATACATACCGTCACCAAGCCCAAGGAGTTGGTATGGGGTCTGGACTTAATCAAAATGCTGATGATAGAATGATTTATGCCCATTTGGTTATTTAATATATTGGCTAAAACTCAAAATAATCAGATTTTTTCTTTTTAATATCAGATCAGATCAGTCACTCAGTCGTGTCCAACTCTTTGCGACCCCATGAATCGCAGCAGGCCAGGCCTCCCTGTCCATCACCAACTCCCGGAGTTCACTCAGACTCACGTCCATCCAGTCAGTGATGCCATCCAGACATCTCATCCTGTGTCGTCCCCTTCCCCTCCTGCCCCCAATCCCTCCCAGTATCAGAGTCTTTTCCAATGAGTCAACTCTTCACATGAGGTGGCCAAAGTACTGGAGTTTCAGCTTTAGCATCATTCCTTCCAAAGAAATCCCAGGGCTGATCTCCTTCAGAATGGACTGGTTGGATCTCCTTGCAGTCCAAGGGACTCTCAAGAGTCTTCTCCAACACCACAGTTCAAAAGCATCAATTCTTTGGCACTCAGCCTTCTTCACAGTCCAACTCTCACATCCATACAAGACCACAGGAAAAACCATAGCCTTGACTAGACGAACCTTTGTTGGCAAAGTAATGTCTCTGCTTTTGAATATGCTATCTAGGTTGGTCATAACTTTCCTTCCAAGGAGTAAGCGTCTTTAATTTCATGGCTGCAGTCACCATCTGCAGTGATTTTGGAACCCAGAAAAATAAAGTCTGACACTGTTTCCACTGCTTCCCCATCTATTTCCCATAAATGATGGGACCGGATGCCATGATTTTCGTTTTCTGAATGTTGAGCTTTAAGCCAACTTTTTCACTCTCCACTTTCACTTTCATCAAGAGGCTTTTTAGTTCCTCTTCACTTTCTGCCATAGGGTGGTGTCATCTGCATATCTGAGGTTATTGGTATTTCTCCCGTCAATCTTGATTCCAGCTTGTGTTTCTTCCAGTCCAGCGTTTCTCATGATGTACTCTGCACATAAGTTAAATAAGCAGGGTGACAATATACAGCCTTGACGAACTCCTTTTCCTATTTGGAACCAGTCTGTTGTTCCATGTCCAGTTCTAACTGTTGCTTCCTGACCTGCATACAAATTTCTCAAGAGGCAGATCAGGTATCAGATGAGAAAAAAAATTAACCAATGCCTAAAGTAAATCTTCAGTTGAAAGCTTATATAGTTAGAAATCCAGATTTTCTGTAAATTCTACATCAAATAGCACTAAAATCTTTATAATTAGGACAAGTGATTTTGTTCCATACTCTTCATCAAATGGATTTTAGCAAAAAGGAAAAACAAAAATAAGTCAGTCCTTCTCAGATACCAAAGGAAAGATACCTGAAATTAATGTTTTCTACAAATTTCCTTAATATCTTAAGAATACTGTTTCTCGGTGTGTTTTTTTTCCTCCCTCCTTACTAACATCTAAGGAGGGAGAATTTTTATTTAACAAGAAAAATTAAATATTAAGGAATAAGATTTTGCCAAATAGGGTTGAGCCATTTTCCAGTAGTCATGTATGGATGTGAGAGTTGGACTATGAAGAAAGCTGAGCACCGAAGAATTGATGCTTTTGAACTGTGGTGTTGGAGAAGACTCTTGAGAGTCCCTTGGACTGCAAGGAGATCCAACCAATCCATTCTGAAGGAGATCAGCCCTGCGATTTCTTTGGAAGGAGTGATGCTGAAGCTGAAATTCCAGTACTTTGGCCACCTCATGTGAAGAGTTGACTCATTGGAAAAGCTCTGATGCTGGGAGGGATTGGGGGCAAGAAGAGAAGGGGACGACAGAGGATGAGATGTCTGGATGGCATCACTGACTCGATGGACGTGAGTCTGAGTGAACTCCGGGAGTTGGTGATGGACAGGGAGGCCTGGCGTGCTGCGATTCATGGGGTCACAAAGAGTCGGACACGACTGAGTGACTGAACTGAACTGAACTGAACTGATGGAGGCCCCCCACGGTTACAGCCAAGGTTTTTCTGCCCACAGAAACCAATTTTAGACTCCCTTGAGAATACATACTTTAGAATTATGATCCTGAACAATAAACTAAGCAAGGAACAATTACATGGTAAGTGGTATCTGTACTTCCTATTCAATGCCTGAATAAATATTTATTTGGAGCCTCAGCCAGCTGAGTTTATTACATCTGAAAATGTTGTCAGGATCATGGCTTGATATCTACTGTTCAAACTTTGCCTATAATTTATACTCTGATAATATATTGATTTGTTTGAAACAACAGGAGTTTCTTTGTTAACCTCAGATGGAGTTGAAATTTAAATTACCTATGTTCTAACAGAGAGAACATAATAGCTTTATAGACTGAAAAGGATACACTCCATACCCAACTCATTCTGGACCCTGAGGGCAGAAGTATATAACCACTTTCTTCCTCTATTCCACAAATTCTCCCCAGTTTACTTAATCATGCCTTTAGCCTTAACTATGATTAAGTTGCTAATCATACCAAATCTCTATTGCTAATTCAAATCCCTTTCCTTTCCTCCAGATCCATTTATCCAACCTCCAACAAATATCCATAACTGGGATTTCCTCCAAGAATATGCAACTCACTATGTCCCAAACTCAATCTATCCTTTGGCTTTTGTTGTATATTACCTAGATTAATTAATGACAATCAATTTCCAAAGACATAAATCTGAGTCATTCTAGACTTTTCTTCTTTTTTGCTTTCTTGTACAATTAAATTACAGTTCTTACCAATTTTGCCCCTTAAGCATCTCTACAACCCCTGATCCATTCCAGATCATCTCTCTGAGTCCTACCACAGATACCTAAGAAATCTCTGCCTCCAGTCTTGTCTCCTTTAACCCCTTCTTTATACATCACATTGGACATCTCATTATGATGAAAAGGGAAACTATATCCCAACTCAAAATTTTGAGTGCACATCATCTACATCTTTTTTCTTGGTCTCATGTTTAAGACACTTCTGCAACAGTGACACATATGTTCTATTTTAAATTGCCTATCACACTCAAATCATACCTTCTTATGGAAGCATTAGTGATTTTCTTTGTGAATTTCAGGGAATATACTGCTTAGCTTTTCAGAGTCAGCCAGTCCATAGATAAATCCCACCTGCTGTTCATCTGTAGGGTCATTTTTTAATGGCAGGCTCTGTCCCTTTGAGAAAGGGGTGCTTCAGTTTAAGGGGTAAAAGTAGTTCAGGAAGAAGTACTAAGAAGCCTGTATGACTGTATCTCTAAGCTATATCATCCAATCCAGTTTTTATCTGTAATAAAGTTGCTTTCTTTTTTTTCCCAGAATACATCGAACTCTCCTACTTCCTTTCTTTACAATGTTATTTTCTCTGCTGCTTTTGCATTTGGAAAACTCTTCTCATACTTAAGCTAAAATGATACACCCAGATGTCCTGGAGAGCTCTTATTTCGTTCCTACTAAAGATTATCTTTGTATCCATGCTGAAATTACCATATTACATTGTAATTAGTTGTTTGCATTTTTGACTGTAGTTTGTTCCTGCAGTCCAGGAAATGTATCTAAATTCATCCTTGAATTCCTAGAAGCTAGCACTGAGTGACATTGTACCCATCCGTAATTAATTATTCAGTAAACAATTAAATAAATGAGCTTAGCATGTACCCTCACACCCAAAATTTTGAATTAAAAAACATGCTGGCAGTATAATTACATGAATACTAAATCAGGGTTAAGATGTGCCACACTCCTTTTTTACTGTATGCCAACTTTAGTTAAAGGAGAATTATTAGCCCTTAAATGTGTTTTAACAGGATACCAGTCCAAAAATAAAATCAGCTCTATTTATAATCCCTATTCTATAAACTCCTCCAAGTAAAAAATTATATATCAAATATGTTAAAAAACGAATGCAATTTTTCTACATAAAATCAGTCTTACAGAAAATTGTGCACAATTGATTTTTAAGCTTGCTTTACTTAAAGCTTATGGGCTACAAAAATGCTGATCACACCATTTTATGAGATTTAGTCACAAAGAATTGTGTTTTGGACAAAGCATAGCACCACTGTAATTCCATCAGTTCATTTAAGTCCAGTTGCTCAGTCGTGTCTGACTCTTTGTGACCCCATGGACTGCAGCATGCCAGGCCTCCCTGTCCATCACCAACTCCTAGAGTCCACCCAAACTCATGTCCACTGAGTTGGTCACGCCATCCAACCATATAATCCTCTGTCATCCCCTTCTCCTCCTGCCTTCAATCTTACCCAAAATCAGGATCTGTTGCAATGAGTCAGTTCTTCGCATCAAGTGGCCAAAGTATTGGAGTTTCAGCTTCAACATCACTTTTTCCAATGAACACCCAGAACTGATCTCCTTTAGGATGGACTGGTTGGATCTCCTTGAAGTCCAAGGGACTCTCAGGAGGCTTCTCCAACACCACAGTTCAAAAGCATCAATTCTTCAGCGCTCAGCTTTCTTTATAGTCCAAATCTCATATGCATACATGACTACTGGAAAAACCAGAGCCTTGACTAGACAGACCTTTGTTGGCAAAGTAATGTCTCTGCTTTTTAATATGCTGTCTAGGTTGGTCATAACTTTCCTTCCAAGGAGTAAGCGTCTTCTAATTTCATGGCTGCAATCACCATCTGCAGTGGTTTTGGAGCCCCACGTCAACCCAAAAAGTCTGTCACTGTTTCCACTGTTTTCCCATCTATTTGCCATGAACTAGTGGGACCAGATAATCACGATGGTGTGATCACTCACCTAGAGCCAGACATCCTGGAATGTGAAGTCAAGTGGGCCTTAGAAAGCATCACTACGAACAAAGCTAGTGGAGGTGATGGAATTCCAGTTGAGCTATTCCAAATCCTAAAAGATGATGCTATGAAAGTGCTGCACTCAATATGCCAGCAAATTTGGAAAACTCAGCAGTGGCCACAGGACTGGAAAAGGCCCGTTTTCATTCCAATCCCAAAGAAAGGCAATGCCAAAGAATGCTCAAACTACCGCACAATTGCACTCATCTCACACGCTAGTATAGTAATGCTTAAAATTCTCCAAGCCAGGCTTCAGCAATATGTGAACTGTGAACTTCCAGGTGTTCAAGCTGGTTTTAGAAAAGGCAGAGGAACCAGAGATCAAATTGCCAACATCCGCTGGATCATGGAAAAAGCAAGAGAGTTCCAGAAAAACAACTATTTCTGCTTTATTGACTATGCCAAAGCCTTTGACTGTGTGGATCACAAGAAACTGGAAAATTCTGAAAGAGATGGGCATACCAGACCATCTGAACTGCCTCTTGAGAAACCTATATTCAGGTCAGGAAGCAACAGTTAGAACTAGACATGGAACAACAGACTGGTTCCAAATAGGAAAAGGAGTATGTCAAGGCTGTATATTGTCACCCTGCTTATTTAACTTCTATGCAGAGTACATCATGAGAAACGCTGGTCTGGAGGAAGCATAAGCTGGAATCAAGGTTGCTGGGAGATATATCAATAACCTCAGATATGCAGATGACACCACGCTTATGGCAGAAAGTGAAGAAGAACCAAAGCACCTCTTGATGAAAATGAAAGAAGAGAGTGAAAAGTTGGCTGAAAGCTCAACATTCAGAAAACTAAGATCATGGCATCTGGTCCCATCACTTCATGGGAAATAGATGGGGAAACAGTGGCTGACTTTATTTTTCAGGACTCCAAAATCACTGCAGATGGTGACTGCAGCCATGAAATTAAAAGACACTTACTCCTTGGAAGGGAAGTTATATTCAAAAACATATTCAAAAACAGAGACATTATTTTGCCAACAAAGGTCTGTCTAGTCAAGGCTATGGTTTTTCCAGTAGTCATGTATGGATGTGAGAGTTGGACTATAAAGAAAGCTGAGTGCCGAAGAATTGATGCTTTTGAACTGTGGTGTTGAAGAAGACTCCTGAGAGTCCCTGGGACTGCAAGGAGATCCAACCAGTCCATTCTAAAGAAGATCAGTCTTAGAGTGTTCATTGGAAAGACTGATGTTGAAGCTGAAACTCCAATACTTTGGCCACCTGATTCGAAGAGCTGACGCATTAGAAAAGACCCTGATGCTGGGAAAGATTGAGGGCAGGAGGAGAAGGGGACGGCAGAGGATGAGATGGTTGGATGGCATCACCGACTCAATGGACATGGGTTTTGGTAGACTCCAGGAGCTGGTGATGGACAGGGAGGTCTGGCGTGTTGCAGTCCATGGGATGACCAAGATTCAGACACGACTGAGTGACTGAACTGAACTGAACTATGCTATTTACATTATCTTTGTAGCCCTATATCTCCAATATTGCTTGGTGTATAGTATATGCATATAACTACAGGTGACAACTAGACTTATCATGGTGATCAGTTTGAAACATATTGAAATATGGACTCACTATGTTGTGTGGAAGGAATTAGCATAGTGGTGTAGGTCAATTATATTTCAAATGCAACAAGCAAACTCATAGAAAAAGTGATTTGACTTGTAGTTACCAGAGGCAGGTGATTATGAGTTGGTGAATTGGATGAAGGTAGTCAAAAGATACAACTTTCCAGTTATAATATAAACAAGTACTAGGAATGTAATGTACAGCATGATAAATATAATTAACATAATAAAATTAAATAATATGATAACATACTACTCTGTGTTATATATGAATGGTGTTAAGAGAGTAAATCCTGAGAGTTCTTATCACAAGGAGAACAGATTTTTTTTTTTTCCTATTTCTTTAGTTGTATCTATATGAGATGATGGATGTTCACAAAACCTATAGGTAGCTACATGCCCTAGTCACTGGGGGTGAAAAAATCAGTAGAACAGTGTTCCTGCCTTTCAGGAGTCAAATTTTAGAGAGCAAAACATATAAATGAATAATTGCAGCAATGTGAGATATATGGTAGGTTGGAAATACAAACAGGGCAGAGTGGCAGCACAAAGAGGAATGTACTTAACTGCCTGCAGAGTTCAAAGAAACCTCCTGAGGGAGGCTGCACTTGAGCTAGCTTTAAAGTATGCCAAGAAATGTGCTGAATAAAGAACAGAAGAAAAGCACTGCAGAAGATGGAATGTAAAGATAGAGAGGATCATCGGAGGAATTCAACATGGCTGCAGCACCAAAGGGGCAACAGAGTCTCTACAGATGAGCCTGAAACAAGGACAAAGGCCAGATGGTGCTGAAAAGTTTCATCTCTGTCTTGTAAATGATGACAAGACGCGGGATGACAAGTGTGAGAATGAATGATCACACTTGCATCTAAGAATGGTCACTCTGGCCAGGCCACAGTGTAGCTAACATATTAGAAGGGCAGGGAGATGTGGGCACAAGTGAGAATTCATATAAGAAATGATGCAGGCTTGAATGTGGCAGTGACACTGAAAAGAGAGAAGAGATAAATTCAGGGGATATTTAAAAGGTAGAAGAGGCAGAATGAGATAGTTAGCAGAGGAATATACTGATAGAGAAGGGGATCTTTTAGATGGTTGCTAGGTTTCTCTCCAGTACTCTTGCCTGGAAAATCCCATGGATGGAGGAGCCTGGTAGGCTGCAGTCCATGCTAAAGGTCGGACACGACTGAGCGACTTCACTTTCATTTTTCACTTTCATGCATTGGAGAAGGAAATGGCAACCCACTCCAGTGTTCTTGCCTGGAGAATCCCAGGGATGGGGGAGCCTGGTGGGCTGCCATCTATGGGGTCGCACAGAGTCGGACATGACTGAAGCGACTTAGCAGCAGCAGCAGCTAGGTTTCTAGCTCGAGCTCCAGGATGAACTGTGGTGCCATTAGCCAAAAGTTGGGAAGGGAAAGAAAAACAGAACATTTGCAAATACATTGCTTTTGAGGGTCCCCTATCTAAAACAGGGGCTTCCCAGATGGCTCTAGAGGTAAAGAACCCAGCTGCAGGAGATATGAGACGTGGGTCCAATCCCTGGGTCAGAAAGATCTCCTGGAGGAGGAAAGGGCAATCCACTCCAGTATTCTTGCCTGGAAAATTAAATGGATGGAGGAGCCTGGTGGGCTACAGTCCACGGGGTTGCAAAGAGTTGGACAAGACAGAGCACAGTCTAGAATGAGATAGTAATTGAAAAGTTAAGTTTGTAACACATGACATCAGTCAGAGGTGAGGATGAGATTTGGCAGAGAGCAGTTCCTGGATGAGAGTTACAGAAATAGGTGGAGAATTGCCCAGGGGAACAACGAAGGGAGAAGGGAACTGCATGTGGAATCCTGTGAAATATGTGCAATTCATTTGATATCAGCTTATGGTTTATTTGGTATAATTTTCTTCCCAAAGTTTTAATAACTTATTCACTCCAGTTAGAGATTCCCACAACTTAATCTTATTAATACATATGTAGTGTTACCACTGTTGCTGCTGACAACTCAAGGCTAATATTTTAATCTGCTTTTAAAATTTTAATTATTTGTTTTATAACTAAAGCTTTTACTGCACAAATCATGGTCTTTTATGTCTTTGGTTTAACTATAAAATAAACATGCAGATACAGATGAACTTTGAAATGGCCTCTTCCTTGCCTCTTCTTTCCTCTGCTTGTCTATTGTTATTTGTATTATTCAAATATTATCACAACTGTGCCCTGCTTTTGAGAGGGAAAAAGTTACCTGGCAAATTGCCGTTTCAAGGTTCTTAAAGAGTTGGTGAGGAGGGAGAGGGATAAAGAGTTGCTGAAACAAAAATCCACAAAACAGAGCAAGGGAATAGTTACTAGTGCATTCATAAACTGAGATATAAGGTCAAACTCAGTATTTTCTTTCCAAAGACACCTACTTATGTCATTGATGATGCTTTTTGTTCTACAGTCAGTGGATTAATGCTTATGCAACTTGAGTAAATTCCCAGAGGCATTTATGTTTTTAAAATATGAACATACAGAAGAAAGTGTTTTTTTTAGTAGTTAAAAGTACTCGTTAAAATACTGCAATGATTTAGGCAGCTCTGTAGATTTTAGAACAGTCTGTTGTCTTTTAAGAGCCTCATAATCTCATGATGAACACTTCCTTCCATTCACTTATATATAAAGGTAACAAAAAATGTGACATAACGTTAAAATATTTAAATTATCAGTCTTTTTTCCAACTGTTTATTTTTTTAACTTTTTATTTTCAAATTATCGTTGTTTTTTATACTGAGATTTTTCAAAGAAGCATAGGGACAGCAAGAATTTCTTTAGCAGGATTTTCATCAAGAAACACAAAGTACCTCGATGTTAGTTTGGAGAAAAATTGTGAGAAAATTCATGAAGCATTTAAAAATTCTCTTGGACACTAAAAACCAGTATGATGTACACAAAAATCAAACGGCATGGATATTTTGTATATAACATGTCGCACCTTCAGTTGCCCAAAATTTAGGCAAAGAGGTAGCCACTTAAAGATTTGAGAGTCATAATTATATCTACCCGATAGGGAAAAGGGCTGATGAGAATGAGACAGCGCTTTTTCTCCTGTTTCCTTTCTTGAGTCCTGGATTACCCTGAGATAAGTCACCAGGGGTGGGTGGAAGTCTTTTTCCTCTCCCCCACTCTGATTAAGCTGAAACCCTAAAGAGATCCTTTGTGCCTTCATAAACTCTTGCTCCTCTGTTCTTTTATGCTATAATTTTTAGTAAAACAGGATTTTTCCCCTTAGAAAAATATCAAGGTATAATCATTTTTAAAAATGGCTTTGACTCCCAGACATATTTCCCAAATATCCCAAGTATATTTCAGTTTCTACACTTTGCATGTGTTCCCCTATGTGTCTCTCTGTTACCACCTTCCAGCATTCAGTAACTCCCTGTTCCCTACACTCATCCCCATCACTTAGGGACAACTTCAACGTTGTCACCTCTGTGCAGCCCTCTCTGCTTTCCTTTGCCAACCTGCCTCAGGTCAATTGCTTTCTCGGAGGTGATTGCTTTACTAAAATGGGATTATTGTTACTATTAAATGAATTAATCTATTAATGAAGTGCTTGGAATACTGCCTGGGATATAGTGTGTATTCAGTGGGTATTGGTTGCATCTCCAGCATCATCAGTGTGTTTCTGAAGTACCTTCTACAGACCTCCACTATAACATGACTTTTGTCCTATGGCTTCAACTTTCTCCTTACTTCTTACTCAAGAATCGCCTTTTGGGTGATGTTCTCTCAGCCTACCAATCGAAAATTTCGAAACCAACTCCCTGTTTTTTTTGTGTGTGATTGTTATAATTTTTGGAATGATTCATAAATTTTCCAAATACTTTTAAATTTGTACCTTTTATCTTTTCCAGTTGTGAACCATTCCATGTTGCATCTTTATTGCAAAAGTCAACATGCTTCTTAGAAATTCAGATTGTAATTGATAAAGCAAACATTACATATATAAATTCAAATGTATAAACAGCTAGAAATTCAACAATATATCCTATTATACAAGTTCACAATTTTGTAAAAACTGTAGGCATACTATTCATCAAGAGGAACCACTATTCCTTTTCACATGATTTTTTTCTCTCTCTATTTTTAAAAATAATGATCCATACCATGGACCTTTTCTTTTCACTGTAACCAGACATTTCCCAATTTATCACCTTAGCTAGTGACAATGTTTTCTCAATGTTACAACATGAAGAAATTGAGGGAAATTCTGCATTCCCTGGGGTTATCTTTTTAAGCCTAGGCAGCAATCCACTTGGAGAAGGCGATGGCACCCCACTCCAGTACTCTTGCCTGGAAAATCCCATGGACTCAGGAGCCTGGTAGGCTGCAGTCCATGGGGTTGCCAAGAGTCGGACACGACTGAGCGACTTCACTTTCACTTTTCACTTTCATGTATTGGAGAAGGAAATGGCAACCCACTCCAGTGTTCTTGCCTGGAGAATCCCAGGGACGGGGGAGCCTGGTGGGCTGCCATCTATGGGGTCACACAGAGTCAGACACAACTGAAGCGACTTAGCAGCAGCAGCAGCAATCCACTAGCAAACCAAGCTGACCGAGCCAGGTTGATGGCTGTTATTGCTTGACAGGCACTTAGACAGATGTCATACATGTTAAAAAGAACAGAATTTGCCTCAGATAGTATTTGTTATTGCTGTAAGTGAAGATGCCAAGAAAACAAGCCATATTTACTTGCGTTTAAGAGAAATTCTAATGTTTGGGGATCTCAGTCCTAAAGGAAAAAAAAAGTATATTCAATTAGTTGATGCTAACCTTAACTTGAATTTTCAAATATTTAACACATACTTTGAATTCATTTTTGACAGTCAAACATGGTTTAGAATTCTTAGAAAGGATATTTTAAAAGTATTTTAGTCATTTAAGAAGTAGCAAAAACTAAGTATTAAAGGGCCTAAAAACTTCCTGGAAAAAGTGTCTATTTATTCTTCACTTTAACATCCTTCTCTTTTACCCCCACTCCCCTAAGAACTAAAAAGTCAAACATATTCTTGACTTGCTCTGTAATGAGAGTGTAATAAGATGTCAATTTTAAAAATCATATGAAAAGGAATCTCATTCTGCTGAACTGTGAGTCTCCTGAAAATTTTCTTACAGCTCCAATAATTTACTGTAATTTTCAGTTTCCAAATACAAAAATATAAGAATTCTTATTTAAATCTATACAAAAATACAATAATTCTTACTGAAACCCATTCAGTAATTTTAGTATATAAAAAAAACAAACTGTTTACAAAATTACACACTTTAAGAAAACAAATTTGTACAAAAATATGTAAATCCCTTATTCCCTCTATCATGTTTAAACTGTCAGGGCTCAAAATAGTCATCATAAAGAATCTTTTAAAATATATACTGACTGAGCCACAGACACCAAGAAAATTTCATTAAAGGTGATGGAGGAAGATGGAGCAAGATTGCTTATTCTAAGTATCCCACTGTGATGCTTTCCTTCCCTTATAAGCTTTGTGTTATATGAAATATAGTAATAACCTAGAAAGAGGAAATTCTTATTATTATGAAGGAAAAATTACATGAAAACTTAAAAATGATCCTGGTTTGACAGATCATTCCAGGATAATATGCAGAAGAGGAAAGGTATCCACAATGTGGGATTTAACTTTTTAAAGAGATGGGAATACCAGACCACCTGACCTGCCTCCTGAGAAACCTGTGTGCAGGTCAGGAAGCAACAGTTAGAACTGGACATGGAACAACAGACTAGTTCTAAATAGGAAAAGGAGTACGTCAAGGCTGTATATTGTCACCCTGCTTATTTAACTTATATGCAGAGTACATCATGAGACACGCTGGACTGGAAGAAACACAAGCTGGAATCAAGATTGCCGGGAGAAATATCAATAACCTCAGATATGCAGATGACACCACCCTTATGGCAGAAAGTGAAGAGGAACTCAAAAGCCTCTTGATGAAAGTGAAAGAGGAGAGTGAAAAAGTTTGCTTAAAGCTCAACATTCAGAAAACGAAGATCATGGCATCTGGTCCCATCACTTCATGGGAAATAGAAAAAGAAACAGTAGAAACAGTGGCTGACTATTTTTCTGGGCTCCAAAATCACTGCAGATGGTGACTGCAGCCATGAAATTAAAAGACCCTTATTCCCTGGAAGAAAAACTATGATCAACCTAGACAGCATATTAAAAAGCAGAGACATTTCTTTGCCAACAAAGGTCAGTCTGGTCAAATCTATGGTTTTTTCGGTAGTCATGTATGGATATGAGAGTTGGACTATAAAGAAAGCTGAGCGCCAAAGAAGAATTGATGCTTTTGAACTGTGGTGTTGGAGAAGACTCTTGAGAGTCCCTTTGACAGTAAGGAGATCCAACAACCAGTCCATCCTAAAGGAGATCAGTCCTGAATGTTCATTGGAAGGACTGATGTTGAAGCTAAAACTCCAATACTTTGGGCACCTGATGCAAAGAACTGACTCATTGAAAAAGACCCTGATACTGGGAAAGATTGAAGGCAGGAGGAGAAGGGGACAACAGAGGATGAGATGGTTGGACGACATCACTGACTCAGTGGACATGAGTTTGAGTCAACTCCGGAAGTTGGTGATGGACAGGGAGGCCTGGCATGCTGCAGTACATGGAGTCGCAAAAAGTCAGACACGACTGAACAACTGAACTGAATTATAAATATTGCCAGGTCCTTTTCAAAGGAGAAGCAAACCAGCACTTGCAACCCCACTACCAAAAAAAAAAAAAAAAAAATAGCAACGAAAGCTAACTGGACCATCAACACTAAAGAAAGCAAATAGTGCCAAGATGTTTCAGGACAGTTGATGACCACTGAGCTGCTTGTCCTGCCCTGGTGGGGTGCAGTGATTCAAAGAGGAAACTGCTCTTTCCCTGTACGCATCACCAGGCTTGGGTACCTCAAGTCACTCCCTGAAGATTCCGGCTGCTTACCTGATGTGAAGAACTGACTCATTGGAAAAGACCCTGATGCTGGGAAAGATTGAGGTGGGAGGAGAAGGGGACAACAGAGGATGAGATGGTTGGACGGCATCACCAACTCAATGGACGTAAGTTTGAGTAAGCTCCGGGACTTGGTGATGGACAGGGAAGCCTGGTGGACTGCAGTCCATGGAGTCGCCAAGAGTCAGACACAACTGAGTGACTGAACTGAACTGAACTGAACTTCTTGCTGCCAAGTAAATCTAGAGTCTTGATGGTTTTAAGTTTCTTAAAACTTAATAGTTTTAAGTTTTAAGTGAATAGTTAATATAGTGAGAAACAGTCTTTACCTCGGAAAACAAAATCCTTGACATGGTGATCACCAAGAAACTTCTGAAGTGAACAGGAGGTTTCAAATTTTCACACCACATGTATTTATAAAAACATAAATGATTGTATCCTTGAAAAAGTGACATCCTATGTACATTAATCATTTTACTTCCCCAGATGTCAATGCAGTGTAGTACTGCTCTTCTGCTTTTCCATCTAATATTCAGAACACAAGGACATAAATTTACAGATATATTTTACCTAACAGATAAAATACATAGTGTAAAGATATACTCTATACAGTGTGCAGTAAAAATGCACACAGTGAAGGAAACTGTCTATTGAAGGATGCATATGTTCATGAATAACAACAAGCTACAAAATGATGAAATGTAAGGTCATCTGATCAAAGTCAAGCCATTATTGCCCTATCCCACCCCCAACCTAACCCTGTCACCTCACCATCATGGTTCAAATTTAGGAATTTCAGACACTTTTAAACATTTCTGCATAACTATTAATTGAAGTGAAACTTAAAAAAAAAAAAAGCTGGTGACTCTCTCTCCCCACTAATCTTTGCATCATTTTCATTAAAATATCACTTATTTATCAAGGTGCTGGTTTAAACATTTTATTGGGGACTGACTTTAGGTGGCCCCAAAGAATCACTTAACTCAGTAATGGCTAAGTCAGGCTATTAATAAAAAAGGCAGGAGAAAGAAAATGCGGATGAAAAGGGGCAACAGGTGAAAGCCTTTTACAGCCTGAGGAAGTTAAAAAAAAAAAAGAAAAAAAGAACCGACTGAACCAAAGCTCAATAATTTCAAAGCAAACTAAAACCCAGTAGCAGAAATCCAGGAGAATTAATATGATGACAGAATTGAAATATCACAGAGCCTAACTTATAGCATTGTAGAACAGTTATGATTTACACTAAAATAGTACTTATTGCCAGAGAAGGCGCTGGCGACCCACTCCAGTACTCTTGCCTGGAAAATCCCATGGACTCAGGAGCCTGGTAGGCTACAGTCCATGGGGTCGCTAAGAGTTGGACACGACTGAGCGACTTCATTTTCACTTTTCACTTTCATGCGTTGGAGAAGGAAATGGCAACCCACTCCAGTGTTCTTGCCTGGAGAATCCCAGGGACGGGGGAGCCTGATGGGCTGCCGTCTATGGGGTCTCACAGAGTCGGACACGACTGAAGCGACTTAGCAGCAGCAGCAACTGTCTGATGACCCATCCATATTAGCTGTGAGTTAAGAGATTCCAGTCAGTTTTCACATTTAATGAAATTTTACAATCCAAAATAAAATTTCTGAACACCCTGTCATTTACATCATAATCCAACACAAATAGCAACAAAAATAGGTGGTGTGGAAAATAAGGCTCTAGAGATTATCCATGTCATTCCTGTGGATCTTCACAACTGTGTAAAAGTCTCTAGGCCTTTGTGCTTTAATATCATGAACAGTTATGAGATGTATTTAAATAGTAAACTTTCTGTCCTTAAACCTACTGTGTTGAAAAGAAAAAAATATTTTTTAAATTTTGGCTCATGGACTTCTTTAAATAATTTTTATAAGTTGCTCTTCTAAATAGAACAGTCTTATGGACTCTGTGGGAGAGGGAGAGGGTGGGAAGATTTGGGAGAATGGCATTGAAACATGTAAAATATCATGTATGAAACAAGTTGCCAGTCCAGGTTCGATGCACGATACTGGATGCTTGGGGCTAGTGCACTGGGACGACCCAGAGGGATGGTATGGGGAGGGAGGAGGGAGGAGGGTTCAGGATGGGGAACACATGTATACCTGTGGCGGATTCATTTTGGTATTTGGCAAAACTAATACAATTATGTAAAGTTTAAAAATAAAATAAAATTTAAAAAAATAAATAAATAAACAATATTCCTGAAAACTATACAGATCATATCAGATTTCATCTTCGCCATGAACAGGACTCATCTTCATCTTCATCTTCATCACCATGTAAAAACAAATTGAGATTTCTCTTTCCTCCTCCTTGACTTCTTCCCCAGACTCAGTAGATACAGAAGGCACCTTGGCTTTGTGCCATGATACTTCTAGCCAAAGATCTTTGAACTTTGACCCTTGGCTGGCAGGTGGAAAATGCTGAAGTAAGTCAACTTTCTCCTCCTCAATGAAGCCATCGACTGAGTGGGGCAGTGGTCCAGTACCATGTGACTCAGTGAACCCCTTCCCCTTCCTCCATGGCCTTTGCCTCTTCCTCGACCTTGAGAGGGCATGGTCTTTCCTTGACCCACAGGTAAAATACCTCCCTTTAAAAATCCTTTTCCTGATTTTTAAAAATCTTTAGCACTTCCCACTATATACATTTTACCTCATTATCTTGCTATCTTTTTTGTTGACTGTCTCTCTCATTAGAATATAAGTTCCAAGAGGACAGTAAACAGCTGTTCAGTAAATGGAAAAAAAAAAAAAGAGTTTGTATCTGGTTTCACCATATCCACAGAGGACCTAATAGCAACAGGCACTCAGGGCATCAGGTGAGTAATGGAAAGATCTAGAATTCTGAGGCCATTCCTGAGGATGGCACATCTGAACGGAAGGTCCCAGTGAGAAACAGTCAATTGCATCATGAAGGCACTGAAGGTTAAGGGGAAAGGAAAATTTCTCAATGTGGACACAACAACTTTATATCTTCTTCTCAACAGTGGTTACTAGGGAAGGCTCTGGGTCCCAAGCACATTGTTTATATTTGATTCAAATGAATCATTTATGAAGATTACTGATTCACATTTGGCAAAGGCAGATAAAGCTGACATTTCTACAAATGGTTTCAAAACAAATTTAAGGTTAGAGTAAGATCTTTGTATTACAACACTATGATGGGCACAGTTTTTTAAAAGCATAATCCAGGGCCATTGTTTTCATTATACCATATAGTGTTTCTGTACTGAAATTACCTCCATGATCATACTGTAAAATATTGTGAAAACATCACATGTGGGTAGTGCAGGGTCATTTTTAAATAGGGAATCATTTTAAATGTGCACGTAACTTAACATTTTCTTAATAATTATAATCAAAAGATTTCAGGGAATTTAGGAAAGTGTCACAAAATAGTTGCTGAGCAGGAATAGTATGGAATAAAAATCAGGGTTTCTTAACTAAATTAAAATAAACTGACTTGGAATTTGGAGCTCAAAATCCCAGCTCACTTGCATGGTATTTGCCATTCCCTGTTCATGTAGGATACATTCCTAGCCAGGAACGTCAAGTTCTAAATAAGTCTATCCAGAATGACATGGAAACTGATCAAATAACCTAACAGCTATGGCAGACCGAATGTCCTATCACAAAGATCAGAAAGTTCTGAATCTCATCCCACTTAGTGGCTGTGTGACCTCAACTAAGAAACTTAACCTCTCTGGGCTTTTATGGCCTCATCTCAAAGCGATAACACATTAGTGCTGACTTCCCTTGTTGTTTGAGGATCTAATGAAGGCATGTGTGCAAAAATATTTGGTAAACTCTGAATTGCTGTGCAAATGTAACACTTGTGAATGTTACAGGTCTTTGGCACTCAATCCTTGTTTCAATAAATGACCTCTTTGTTCTCAAGTTCATTCTTTTTTATCTTATATTACCCCAAGATTTAATTTCTTACACATTGAAGTTATTTCTTTAGACTTTGCCTCTGCCCAGTTCTTTCCTGGACTACTAGGACTTAATGACTTTTCAGGCTTCCTTTTGACTCAGCATTTAATTTTAGGCCTATGCTGAACCTGCCATAAAAAGAACTGTGTGTAAACTACGGATACACTCTCCTGTCTACTGTAATCCTACTAAGTAATCTGTAGTATCTGAGGATAGAGACAAGGTAGCAAGGAATTTCACTTCTCTTTCAGAGACTTAAACCAACTCCTTACCCTTAAGGAGACTCATTTGAAAAGACTTCCAATTCCTCCTCACGAAATAATGTAGAAACCATTATTCCTTCTGTTTGTCTCTCCCTGCAGTATTGAGCTGAATGTACTTATAAACTAAAACCAGGAGGCATTTCAGTCTGCAAAAGACTTTAATAGGAAACCAGAATTGACGGCTAATGCCAACAGTGAAAGTCTATGTCCTCATTTCTTCTTCATAAAAATAATAATACCCAACAGATATAGCACTTACTGCGTGCCAGGGTCTTTACATGTATTGGGTTGGCCAAAAAGTTAGTTTTCTCCATAAGCTGGCTCTAGTAGCACTTGCTCACCTGCTAAATTGCTTCAATTGTGTCCGACTTTTTGCGACCCTATGGACTGTAGCCCACCAGGCCCCTCTGTCCATGGGATTCTCCAGGCTAGAATACTGGAGTAGGTTGCCGTGCCCTTCTACGGGGCATCTACCCAACCCAGGGATCAAACACTCATCTCTTGCATTGGCAGTCCGGTTCTTTACCACTAGTGCCACCTGGGAAGCCCCCTGGTAGCACTTAGTTGTCTTTAATTTCATTCAAAACAAATTGTTAGGTTGTATTGTTACAGCTGTCATATCAGCATGCACTGAAAACAAAACTTATCAAAAGTGGTGAATTCTTGTGTAAGCATTTTTTCTTAACTTTACAATATTGTAATGGTTTTACCATATATCAACATGAATCCGCCACAGGTATACATGTGTTCCCCATCCTGAACCCTCCTCCCTCCCTGTACCATCTCTCTGGGTCATCCCAGTGAACCAGCCCCAAGCATCCAGTATCGTGCATTGAACCTGGACTGGCGACTCGTTTCATATATGATATTATACATGTTTCAATGCCATTCTCCCAAATCATCCCACCCTCTCCCTCTCCCTCTCCCACAGAGTCCAAAAGACTGTTCTATACATCTGTGTCTCTATTGCTGTCTCGCATACAGGGTCATCGTTACCATCTTTCTAAATTCCATGTATATGCGTTAGTATACTGTATTGGTGTTTTTCTTTCTGGCTTACTTCACTCTGTATAATAGGCTCCAGTTTCGTCCACCTCATTAGAACTGATTCGAATGTATTCTTTTTAATGGCTGAGTAATACTCCATTGTGTATATGTACCACAGCTTGCTTATCCATTCATCTGCTGATGGACATCTAGGTTGCTTCCATGTCCTGGCTATTATAAACAGTGCTGCAATGAACATTGGGGTACACGTGTCTCTTTCACTTCTGGTTTCCTCAGTGTGTATGCCCAGCAGTGGGATTGCTGGGTCATAAGGCAGTTCTATTTCCAGTTTTTTAAGGAATCTCCACACTGTTCTCCATAGTGGCTGTACTAGTTTGCATTCCCACCAACAGTGTAAGAGGGTTCCCTTTTCTCCACACCCTCTCCAGCATTTATTGCTTGTAGACTTTTGGATAGCAGCCATTCTGACTGGCATGAAATGGTACCTCATAGTGGTTTTGATTTGCGTTTCTCTGATAATGAGTGATGTTGAGCATCTTTTCATGTGTTTGTTAGCCATCTGTATGTCTTCTTTGGAGAAATGTCTATTTAGTGTAAGCATTTTAATAGATGGAAAGAAAAGACAACATTTTTGACATATTGTGCTTTATTATTTCAAAAAAGGTAAAAATGTAACTGAAATGCAAAAAAAAAAAAAATGCTGTGTTCAGTGTATGGAGAAGGTTCTATGACTGAAAAATCAAAACTGGTTTGCAAAGTTTCATGCTGGAGATTTATCGCTGGACGACAAATCTAATTAACCAATCGCTCCCGGGTTGGGTAGACCAGTTGAAGTTGATATTGATCAAATCAAGACATTAATTGAGAACAATTAATGCTATACCCAGGGAAATGGCTGACATACTCAAAATATCCAAATCAAGCATTGAAAATCATTTGCACCAGCTTGATTATCTTCATTGCTTTGACATTTGGGTTCATGTAAGATAAGCAAAACAAACTCTTCTTGACCACATTTCCACATGTGAGTTTGTGACCCTGTGGACTGTAGCCTGCCAGGCTCCTCTGTCCATGGGATTCTTTACACAAGATTACTGAGCAACTGAGCATGCATGCATATAACAAATTACCCCAGAATTTATGGGCTTAAAACATCACAGTGTATGTGTATTAGGAATCTGGGTACAATTTCACTAGCTCTTGTTTCGGTATCTTTTCCAAGTTGAAGTCAAAGTGTCATCTGGGGCTGTAGTCATTTCAAGGCTCAAGCAGGGAAGGACCCACTTCCAAGCTCACTCACATAGTGTTATTGACAGGATTCAGATTCTTGCAAGGTGTTGGATGGAAGTTATCCTAATTCTATGTCAACATGGCAGTTTGCAAAGTATACAAGCTTGGAAGGCAACAGTGATCCAGCAAAGAGGAAGTCACCATATAGCAGAATGTCATCACAGAAGTGACATCCTATCACTTTTGCCAGATTCTACGGGAGGAGAATGGATTCATGTATGTGTTTGGCTGAGTCCGTTCACTGTTCACCTGAAACTATCTCAACATTGTTAATTGGCCCTGAGTGTGTGTGTTAATCACTCAGTTGTATCTGACCCTTTGTGGACCCCATCAGTTCAGTTCAGTTCAGTTGCTCGGTTGTGTCCAGCTTTTTGTGACCCCATGTACTGCAGCATGCCAGGCTTCCCTGTCCATCACCAACTCCCAGAGCTTGCTCAAACTCACGTCCATCAAGTTGGTGATGTCATCCAACCATCTAATCCTCTGTTGTCAAAGTGGCCAAAGTGTTGGAGTTTCAGCTTCAACATCAGTCCTTCCAATGAATTTTTAGGACTGATTTCCTTTAGGATGAACTGGTTGGATCTCCTTGCAGTCCAAGGGACTCTCAAGAGTCTTCTCCAACACCACAGTTCAAAAGCATCAATTCTTTGGTGCTCAGCTTTCTTTATAGTCCAACTCTCATATCCATACATGACCACTGGACCCCATAGTCCAGTGCAAAATAAAAAGCTAAAAATAAACAAAGAAAAAGAAGCAAGTCACTAAGTCCACTCATAGTCAAGTGGAGAGGGTTACATAGAGCATGAAAACCAGGAGGTGAGGATAAATGGAAGTCATGTCAGAAGCTGCCTACCCCCATAATAATTCATAGTAGCTAAAGTTTACTGAAGGCTGAGTATTGGCCAGGTAATAATCCAGAGATTTTACATATATTAATTCATTAATCCTCAAAGCATTCAACAGATGGGTTAGTAACAGGGAGTGTCATGATCACACTTAAGAGGGGAAAACAGTGAAGAAAAAAATGAAGAATACTACTTTCTTGTATTCCAAAAGAAAACAATTTAGAATGCTTCAAAACTATAATGACAAGTTGGCTTTACCACAACCACATAATGGGCCATCTATAGCTAACGGCAACCAGTACTTTCTCAAAGCACTTCTCTAGCTCTACTAGCCCTGGGGGTGGGGAAGAAGGTTATCCTTAAAAAATAAATAAAAACTACTATTTCTCAGTCACACTGGTGTTTTTTTTTTTTAATTTTATTATTTATTTTTTTTTTTACTTTAAAATCTTGTATTGGTTTTGCCATACATCAACATGAATCCGCCACGGGTGTACACATGTTCCCCATCCTGAACCCCCCTCCCACCTCCCTCCCCATACCATCCCTCTGGGTCATCCCAGTGCACCAGCCCCAAGCTTCCTGTATCGTGCATCGAACCTGGACTGGCGATTCATTTCTTATATGATATTATACATGTTCAGTTTTCAAAAGTGAACTAATAATCATCATAAGTCTTCTATTTGAAAATCCACCAAGGACTTAAGACAGCAAAATAAATTACAGTTTTAGTTCTAAATTTTTCCCAGATCCTGTTTCTCTTCAAAAAGTTGAGGTGGCTGGCTCCCAGCTGGCCAACCTTAAAGAAAGATAAGACAGAACAAGTATTTCCTCTGAAAGAGTCCAGGCAATGTGGAATAGTGTGGAGGGAGCCCCGAAGCACTCAGCCTCTCCCTCTGCAAGTGTTGGTCGCTCAGTCATGTCCAACTCTTTGCGACCCCATGGACAATACCTGTCAGGCTCCTCTGTCCATGGGATTCTGCAGGCAAGAATACTGGAGTGGGTCGCCACTCCCTTCTCCAGGAAATCTTCATTCCCCTCTCCAGGGAATCTTCCCAACCCAGGGATTTGAACTCAGGTCTCCTGCATTGCAGATTCTTTACCATCTGAGCCACCCAGGAAGCCTCTTTCTCTGTAACCTTGCCCTCAAAATCAGAGTCCTGCGGAAGAGGCAGGTCACAGGACAGGAGGTGCTGGCAGTCCTCTCTCCTATTTTAAAAGGACTATAGCAGTTGCTTATTATGAGAGCTGAGTGGAAGGCATCCCAGATTCTTAGGCCACTGGGTGTATGTCTATTTTCAAGTCTCTGATATTTGCAATGACACATCCTTTAAACATCTAGAAGCCAGTTTCTGGTCAAGTTAAAAATATCGGCAAGTGAATATAGATTCCAAATCCTGCTGCTGCTGCTGCTGCTGCTGCTGCAAGTCGCTTCAGTCATGTCCGACTCTGTGCGACCCCATAGATGGCAGCCCACCAGGCTCCCCCATCCCTGGGATTCTCCAGGCAAGAACACTGGAGTGGGTTGCCATTTCCTTCTCCAATGCATGAAAGTGAAAAGTGAAAGTGAAGTCACTCAGTCGTGTCTGACTCTTAGCGACCCCATGGACTGCAGCCTACCAGGCTCCTCCATCCATGGGATTTTCCAGGCAAGAGTGCTGGAGTGGGGTGCCATTGCCTTCTCCGTTCCAAATCCTAAATGTGAGCAAATGAAATTTGTGTCTTATTAAAAGAAAAACATTTACCAAGGAGTGTTAGTTCAGTAATATAGGAAGGATTATTAATATGCTAACGATTCACCACATTCATAAGTCAAAGAAGTAATAAATCTCAATAAAAGCCAAACGGATCTTTTGGCTAAAACGTGACAGCTATTCATAACTAAAGAAAAAATATCTCATTAAACTGGGGTGGTTGTTGTTCAGCAGTTGAGTCATGTCTGACTCTTGGCGACCCCCTGGACTGCAGCACGCCAGGCTTCCCTGTCCTTCACTGTCTCCTGGAGTTTCCTCAAACCCATGTCCATTGAGTTGGTGATGCCATCCAACCATCTCATCCTCTGCTGTGCCCTTCTCCTTTGCCTTCAATCTTTCCCAGCATCAGGGTCTTTTTCAGTGAGTAGACTCTTCCCATCAGGTCACCACAGTATTGGAGCTTCAGCTTCAGCATCAGTCCTTCCAAAGAATATTCAGGATTGATTTCCAAATCCTACATGTGAGCAAATGAAATTTAACTAATGTTTCTTAACATTAATTAATGTTTCTTATTGAAAAAGTAACATTTACTGAGAAGGGTTAATTCAATAACATAAGAAGAATTATTAATATGTTAATGATTCATCACTTTTATAAATCAAGGGAGAAATACAATCTCAATAAAGCCAAAAAGGTATTTGCTAGAATGTGACAGCTATTCATAATTAAAGAAAAACTATCTCATTAAACTTAGGTAGAGGAAGCTTATTTTACCATGACAAAGAATTTTATCTAAACTGGTATCACGTTTAACAATGAAACACTAAGAGAATTCCCAAAGTCAGAGTTAAGGCAAAGATGCTCTTCATTACTTTTTAAAGTGCAAAAATGAAAATCTAAATGTTCAGCAATTGTGTAAAAAATAATTTCTGATATGCGTATAATATAGAATCATGCAGGTGGTATAGTCATGCTGTACATTATGTGTACATGTATGCATGAGATTCATAGGCACATAATACAGTTGACCCTTGAACAATAAGAGGACTAGGGGTCTAACCTTACAGAGTTGAAAATCTGCATATAACTTTACCATCAGCCTTCCTATCCAAGGTTCCACATCTGCAGATTCAACCAACTGCAGATCACATAGTACTGTGGTATTTAACGCAAAAAACCCACATGTAAGTGGACCCACACAGTTCACCTCTGTGTTGTTCAAGGGTCAACTACATGCATAAATCTATACATATGTAGGAACTGTATGTTTGTAAATACAAAATATATTTATTTATATAATGCTTTTGCTACACAATTAAATTCACACAAACTGTTAACAGTGAGTCTTTTAGAAGAGTGGAATTGGTAGAATTGAAGAATTAGAATGGAAAGATCCTACGTACAGAGAGTCCTGTTTAAAGAGCAATTCTGTACATTATGAAATTTGCATTTATAAACAAGAGTAGGTATCAGTTCAGTTCAGTTCAGTCAGTCAGTCATGTCCGACCCTTTGCGACCCCATGAAATGCAGCACACCAGGCCTCCCTGTCCATCACCAACTCCCAGAGTTCACTCAAACTTATGTCCATTGAGTCAGTGATGCCATCCAGCCATCTCATCCTCTGTCGCCCCCTTCTCTTCCTGCTCCCAATCCCTCCCAGCATCAGGGTCTTTTCCAATGAGTCAACTCTACATGAGGTGGCCAAAGTATTGGAGTTTCAGCTTTAGCATCATTCCTTCCAAAGAATACCCAGGACTGATCTTTAGAATGGACTGGTTGGATCTCTTTGCAGTCCAAGGGACTCTCAAGAGTCTTCTCCAACACCACAGTTCAAAAGCATCAATTCTTCGGCGCTCAGCTTTCTTCACAGTCCAACTCTCACATCCATACATGACTACTGGAAAAACCATAGCCTTGACTAGACTGATCTTTGTTGGCAGAGTAATGTCTCTGCTTTTCAATATGCTATCTAGGTTGGTCATAATTTTCCTTCCAAGGAGTAAGCATCTTTTAATTTCATGGCTGCAATCACCATCTGCAGTGATTTTGGAGCCCAAAAAATAAAGTCTGACACTGTTTCCACTGTTTCCCCATCTATTTCCCATGAAGTGATGGGACCAGATGCCATGATCTTAGTTTTCTGAATGTTGAGTTATAAGCCAACTTTTTCACTCTCCTCTTCCACTTTCATCGAGAAGCTTTTTAGTTCCTCTTCACTTTCTGCCATAAGGGTATAAGACATATTAGTACATCAAAAAGTAATCTAAATGATATACCCCTAAATTTTGATTTTCATTGTTATTGTTTTATGAATAATTTTTCCCTTTGTTCTTTGGTCACGTTTTCCAAGTTCTATTAATCACGTGTTCATTTTGCAACTAAGGAAAAGACTAAAGAAAACTATGGCAATGTTTACTTTGTAGATCACACTAAACTATTGCAGAGTTCATAGGGGAATCTGTTTATCATAATCTGGTTTCTAGAAGGGTCATGATGCCTCCTAACTCTATCACAATCTTATAAAACAATTGGGAAGGCTAAATGCTTCCATTTTATTGCAGGGACAGCCCTTTTTTCTATGCTTGTGTGATTTGGTCTTTTCTCTGGGGTTCAAAACCTTGGAATCAATCTTTATTCCTTTCCCTCTTTTCCATCTGGAGTTTTTCATGAAATTCTCTCAATAATCCTTCCTTCATTTCACACATCTCTTTTCCATTCTGATCCCATACCCTCTACTGGTCTAGGGCTTACTTACCTCACATCTGGACCACTGAGACATCTCATGGGGTCTCCTTGCCTGCCAGTATTGTCCCTCTATGTTCACGTCTCCCTGTCTTGCCCTCATGTCATTCATTGCTATGTGCACCCTTTACAGTATCCAAGTACTCTAGTCCTTGTTTCCCTAACCTTCCTACCTCCCACATTCCTCCTTCCATGTCTATGCTCTTGACATTTCTCCTTGCAATAAATAGTGCCTAAGTTTCATGCCTTCTTCCTAATTAATCCCACCTCCATCATGGTCTCTGCTCCCTCCTCATCCCTGTATATTTCCAATCCTTCATTGTACACATTTCTTAAGCATGCACTATATACCAGACATTGAATTAGACAGGGAGTGCTGACTAGTTTTCTACATTAGTGACTAGACCTCAAAGGTTATGAATCTCAAGTTCATAACATTTTGTGCTTCAATATTTTACCATATTCTCCAATAGCAACAGAGTTCTCCAGGTGCCCTACACCACTGCTTCCCTCTGACTCAAATCTCAAGATATCTTTATTGCACTCAACAATTAATACATACCTCATATATTCTAGGCTTATGCTATATTCTAGGAATATAAAGGTGAATAAGACCTGTTTTGTACTTACCAAGAGCTTCAGTTTAATGGGGAAGGTGGACAGGAAAGTGAATATAGCAATGAGTAAAAGGTACTCTAACGGAAATGTACAGAAGAACAAAAGAGAGTGTTTAATTCTACCTGGGAGGAGCAAGGAAAGCTTCTCATATGAAATAATACTTGAGCTGATAGCAGATAGAAAAGGAGAGTATTCCAAACATTAAGAATAGTATTGCAAAGTATTTAACACAAAGTATTAAATAGCACAGCTTGTCGGGAAACCATAAGCATTTCCGTATGACTGGAGCACATGAGACTAGGGAGTTGGGTTGGGGCCAGATCTTATTTTGACTTGTTTTGCATTTGAGAGAGTGAGTAAACAGTAAATAATTTTAAGCAACGAAGTAACATGATTAGGTTCATGTTTTGAAAAGTACCTCTCGTGGCTATATGGAAAATAGCTGAGGAGGGGTGAGTGACAGGCTAAACAAAAAGTCACAGGAGGTTGTTATAGTCCAGGAAATTAATGAAAACCAAGCAAGAAATGGAGTAGAAGAGTGGGGATGAAGATGGTGAAAAGGAAATGGTTTGGAGAAATATCAAAGAGGTGACATCAACGGGACTTACCAACTTTTGGTTTTTAAAGAATAAATAAGAGAGAAGATTAAACAATGACTTCTGAGTTTCTCGTTTAAGTTATATAGATCTCAGGCAGAAAATATGGTAGGAATTGATGCTTTATAGAAGGAGGGTATGTATGAGTAGCTTGGTAGGCCTTGAGGTAGAAGGTCTTGGGAGCTGTTGGATATATGTCTTAAATGCAAGATTTTGTTTGGGTCAGAAGTACAGATTTAGAAGTGAGAGTATCAATAGTGGTCATAATGATGCACACGTGTGTACATGCTCAGTCGCTTAGCTGTGTCTGACTCTTTGTGGCCCCAAGGACTGGGGCTCCCCTGTCCACAGAATTTTCCAGGCAAGAATACTGGAGTGGGTTGCCATTTCTTCCTTCAGGGGATCTTACTGACCCAGATATCAAACCTTCATCTTCTGTATCTCCTAGATTATCAAGCAGATTCTCACCAGTGAGCTACCTGGGAAGCCCTCCATAACCATGACAATGGGTAATATTATCCAGAGAAATGCATGTGATGACAAGAGGTGCTAAAGACAGAGCTCCAGAAAAACAAACCATCAAGGGACCAGAGTACAGGGAGCCAGGAAAGGATCCCGGGAAGAAATGGTCGAAGAAATAGGAGGACAAACCAAATAAGCTATTGTATGAGTTTCCTATTGCTGCTGTAACAAATAATTACAACTTTAGTAGCTTAAAGCAATGCACATTTATTACCTTACAGTTCTATAGGTTTAGAAGTCCAAGACACACCTCACTGGTCTAAAGTCAAGGTGTGTACAGAGTAGCTTTCCTATTTGAAGACTCTAGGGTAGAATTAACTTCCTTGCCCTTTCCATCTTCTGGAGGCCACCTGGATTCCTGGGCATTTTTCTTGTCTTCAAAGCCACCAACAGTGGGTCCAGTAAGTCTCAGATCGTATCACTCTGCTCTTGCTTCTGTTGTCACACCACTTTCTTTTGACTCTCTTATTCTGCCTCCTTCCACGTTTGTTTTTGTTGTTCTTTTTTTGGACACACCATGCAGCTTATAGAATCATAGTTCCCCAACCAGGGACTGATCCCATGCTCCCTGAAATGGAAGAACAGAGCCCTAACCACTGGACTGCCAAGGAATTCCCAACTCTTTCATTTTTTAAGGACCCTTGTGATTATAGTGGTTTTACCTGGATAATCCATGCTATTCTCCCTATCAGCTGATTAGTTATCTTAATTGTATCTGCAACCTCAATTCCCCTTGGCCATGTAACCTAAGATAGTCACAGTTTCCAGGGATTAATACATTGGAGGTAGAGGAGGGGTGCACAGAGGAGGTTCATTCCTGACTATCCCAGCTGGTCATTTCAGGAACAAGTCAATCAAACAAAACCATTAAAGGAATATAGGAGTAGTGGTGACCCTGGACAAATTAGTCGATCTTTTTTCCTCCCTGTGTCTATCTACAAAATGGAGATAACAAACCTATATCATAGGATGGATATGGGCTTAAATGGGTTAGTATTTATAAAGTACATAAAACTGTGCCTGCTTAAAATTTTTTAAAAAAGAAATTAGAGATATTAAATAAGTCAAGGACTTAAAACTGGCTTTTGGATTTGTTAATTAGGCAGTTAGTGGTCTTCATCATTACAGTGCAGGGATATGATGGTTGTAGTCTAATTATGGTAAATTAAAGGTAAGATAAAAGATAAAGGTGACTCACTGGAAAAGACCCAGATGCTGGCAAAGATTGAAGGTGAAAGGAGAATGGGGTGGGAGAGGATGAGATGGTTAGATAGCATCACCAATGCAATGGACATCAATTGGAGCAAATTCTGGAAGATATTGGAGGGCAGAGGAGCCTGGCATGCTATAGTCCTTGGGGTCGAAAAGAGTTAGACACTACTTAGCAACCAAACAACAACAAAAAATTTCAATACCACTCATTCTGTGACTGAACAATGAACAAAGGTAAGAAATTGGAGAACTCAAGTAAATACAATGTTTTTGAAAAGTTGTTTAGGAATAGAAAGAGAAAGTGGGCAAGAGAAGCCTTAGCTAGAGGCAGGTGGGAAGTTACAGGAAATCTGAATACAATGTCATGCTATGGGGAAGCAAATGTAGATAGAAAGGCTGAGTATATGAGAACAGGAATACAGGAAAAGTTGATGTAATAAAATCCCAGAGGAGGTGTAATAGATGTGATCAACAGTTCAGATATAGGAGTTCACTTTGAACAGAAGAAACAATTAATTCTCTGAGTCTAAAGGGAAAGCTAGGAGGGTGAATCCCAGGAATTAAATATAGTTCTTTTCCTTGTTGCTGTCTATCAGTAAGAATTATTCACAACCCTCCACCTGAGGCTATGACGCCAGCATTCTTATTCAGCATTCAATATCAGTGAGGGTTACCTCCTTCTCAGGAAGTTTCTATTGAGTCTTCAAGTTTAGAATTAGCCAATGAAAATCTCATTTTTTTTTCAGGGTTGCTAATTTTATAAACAATACCTGTCCCTTTCAAAAGATGCGTCTGACCAAGGTATGTATGTTACACTGCCTCTCCCCACATTTTTCTATTTTTCTGATTAAAAAATAAAGGCAGAGAAAATCAATCCAATTAGGTATAAGTTCATGTTAACAAAACAAGCCTTCTTTATTTACTTTTAACTTTCCATCACAGAAATTTTCAAATGTACACTAAAGAAAATAATAAAATAAACTCCCGATACCCATCATTTCAATAATTACAACCTATAGCCAGTTTTGTTTCATCTGTAACCCCTTCTCATCACACCTCCACTCCCAGTATTTTAGAGCAAATAGTCTTCCTTAAAAAATAAAACCACTACAATATTATAAAGTAATTAGCCTCCAATTAAAGTAAATAAATTTAAAAAATAAAATTGCTATGTTACAAAAAAATAAAATAAAATGTTTAAACTTAGTGATTACACACTTTACATATCTGTTTTTCTTTCATCACCTCACCAAGACACTAGATACAGTAGGGAACCACTTTATACAAAGATTTAGTAGCAAAATAAAAGTATTAACAAAGTCTCATTTTAGATGTTAATTTGAGAATTGTTTTTAAAATACCAAGAATTGTGCAATTATTAAAAATCACGTAATTTCAGAATTGGTAAGCAAGTAAATATTTTTCATGTTCTTGTCACCACAGCAGCTCAAACAGAAATGCCTATCTATCCTTTATGAACATCCCGTTTGTATAGTTTGGAATGGAATCATTGGTGATTATTTTTCAGATTAACACTTGCCATTATTCTAATGTAAAATTGTTTTTAATAGCCTGAAAACATGTGCCCACAATGGTGCTTGAAAACTCTCTCCCATATTAATAGCTTTGGAAGAAGTTAAATGTGATAAATTGCTCTGAAGAAGTCAAGTTCCACAACAGGCAGTATTGTTTGTTTGGAATAGGGCTCACTGCAAAATATCAGAAGTGATGCTGAGACACTTACATGCAGCGGCACTTCAATGCAGCAACACATTTTTAACCTTTAAAACCGTCTAGTATCTGGGCAAGGATAATGGAGAAAAAATGCTGGTGACTCAGCTGCAAGATCAATATCACTGTAATAGATTTATAGGCTCTGAAATAGTATTCTAGCCCACAGTACCTCCACCACCACCATTCATTTTATATTTATTCCTATTGGGATATTATACCAGACCTTCAAGAATATAATACTTGCATAAAATGCAACTGTTCTATCAAAATTAATGTAGATACCTGGATGTACACTAGACAACACTATTTTTACAGATCTTCCCTGGTGGCTCAGATGGTAAAGCGTCTGTCTACAATGCAGGAGACCCGGGTTCAATCCCTGGTTTGGGAAGATCCCCTAGAGAAGGAAATGGCAATCCACTCCAGTACTCTTGCCTGGAAAATCCCACAGACAGAGGAGCCTGGTAGGCTACAGTCCATGGGGTCACAAATGCCTGGAAAATCCCATGGACAGAGGAGCCTGGTAGGCTACAGTCCATGGGGTCGCAAACAGTCGGACACGACTGAGCGACTTCACTTTCTTTCTTTCTTTCAAGATAGAAGAAGAAAAGGAAAAGATTTAAGACTGTTTTTTAATTTTGTTTTTCAAAATAGCTTTTACCAACTACATTTACCAGTCCTTGAAGCTAAATATAACGCTCTGGCTAAGTTTTGGCCAGAGGGATGTACATGAAAGTGCTACCTGGCAGTTTACAAGACTTTATGCAGAGGGTGAAAGTGAAAGTGAAAATGAAGTTGCTCAGTCGTGTCTGACTTTTTGCAACCCCGTGGACTGTAGCCCACCAGGCTTCTCCATCCATGGGATTCTCCAGGCAAGAATACTGGAGTGGGTTGCCATTTCCTCCTCCAGGGGATCTTCCCGACCCAGAGGTGGAATCCAGGTCTCCCGCATTGCGGGCAGACGCTTTAACCTCTGAGCCACTGAGGTTTACCTTCTGCAGAGGGTAGCTGGAGTCTTTTAAGCAAATGGTGTTGGGGAAACTAGATATCTATATGCAAAAGAATGAAACTGGACCCTACCTAACACATTTACAAAAGCTAATCTAATATGGATCAAAGACCTAAATATAACAGCAAAATTATAAAACTCTTCAAAGAAAACACAGAAGGAAAGCTTCATGACATTGGATTTGGTAATGATTCCCCACATAAAAGCACAAGCAACAAAATAAGAAACAAATAAATTAGTTTATATCAAAATGTAATACTTTTATGCATCAAATGATACTATCAACAGAGTGAAACAGCAGCCTGTGGAGTGGGAAAAAATATTTGCAAATTATGTATCTGATAAGGGGTTCATGCCCCAAATATATCAAGAACTCTTACAACTGGCAAACAGCAAGAAGAAAACAATCCAATTGAAAAATGGACAAAGGAGTTAAGTAGACATCTCTCCAAAGAAGATATACAAATGGCCAATAAGTACGTGAAAAGATACTCAACATCAGGAATCTTTAGAGAGATGATAGAGAAAAACCACATGAGATATCACTTCATGTGCATTACAGTGGATATTATCAGAACACCTGAAAATAACAAATGTTGGTGAGGATGCAGAGAAATTAGAACCCTTGTGCACTACTGGTAGGAATGAAAGCAAAATGAAAGCAGGATGCTATAGAAAGCAGGATGACAATTTCTCAAAAAGTTACAAATAGAGTTACCACATGATATACCAATTCCACGTATGGATACATACTTAAAAGAATTAAAAGAAAGGACTCCAAGAGATATTTGGACATCTATGTTTCTTAGCAGCGTTCTTGACAATAGCCAAAAAGTGGAAGCAACACAAGTTGGATAAATGGATATACAAAACGTAGTACTTTATTCAGCCTTAACAAGGAAGGAAATTCGCACACATGCTACAACACGGATGAACCTAGAACACATTATGTTAAATGAAAAATTCCAATCACAAAAAGACAACTACAGTGTGATTCCACTCATACACGGTACACAGCATAGTCAAATTCATAGAGCCAGAAAATAGAATGGTGGTTTCCAGGCACTGGGGAGAGGAGAGACTGAGGAGTTATTCTTCAATGGGTACAGAGCCAAGGGAACATGCTGTTAATAGCAAACACCCTTTTCCAACAACAGAAGAGACGACTCTACACATGTACATCACCAGATGGTTAATATCAAAATCAGACTGATTATCTTCTTTGCAGCTGAGATGGAGAACTTCTATATATACTCAGTGAAAACAAGACCTGGAGCTGTGTGTGGCTCAGATCATGAGCTTTATTGAAAAATTCAATAGGGGATAAGAAAGTAGGCGAAACCACTAGGCAGTTCTGGTATGAGTTAAATCAAATCCCTTATAACGAGTATAGAATGGAGGTGATGGATAGATTTAAGGAAATAGATCTGGTACACAGAGTTTCTGAAGAACTATGAATGATACTTCACAATGATGTACAGGAGGCAGTGAGAAAAACCGTCTCAAAGAAAAAGAAATGCAAGAAGGCAAAGCAATTGTCTGAGGAGGCTTTACAAATAGCTGAGGAAAGAAGAGAAGCAAAAGGCAAGGGAAAAAGGGAAAAATATACCCAATGAATGCAGAGTTCCAGAGAATAGCAAGGAGAGATAAGAAGGACTTTTAAAATGAACAATGCAAAGAAATAGAGGAAAACAATAGAAAGAGAAAGACTAGAGATCTGCTGAATAAAATTGGAGATATCAAGTGAACATTTCATGCAGGCATGGGCATGATAAAGGACAAAAACAGTAAGGACCTAAGAGAAGCAGAAGAGATCAGCAGGAGAGGTGGCAAGAATACACAGAATCGTACAAGAAAGGTCTTAATGACCTGGATAACCATGGTGGTGTGGTCACTTACCTAGAGCCAGACATGCTGGAGTGTGAAGTCAACTGGGCCTTAGGAAGCACAACTACAAACAAAGCTAGTGGAGGTGATGGAATTCCAGCGGTGCTATTTCAAATCCTAAAAGATGATGCTGTTAAAGTGCTATACTCAATATGTCAGTGAATTTGGAAAATTCAGCAGTGGCCACAGGACTGAAAAAGGTCAGCTTTCATTCCAGTTCCACAGAAGGGCAATGCTAAAGAATGTACAAATCACTGCACAACTGTGCTCATTTCACACGCGAGCAAGTAGTAGCAGAGTGCTCCATCATATCTGACTCTTTGCGACCCTATGGACTATAGCCCACCAGGCTCCTCTCTTTGTGGAATTTTCCAGGCAAGAATATTGGAGTGGGTTGCCATTTTCATCTCCAGGGGATCTTCCTGACCCAGGGATTGAACCCGTGTCTCCTGCATCTCCTGCATTGGCAGGTGAGTTCTTTACCACTGCCCCTCCTTGGAACAAGGTTATGCTCAAAATCCTTAGAGCTAGGCTTCAGCAGTATGTGAGCCAAGAACTTCCAGGTGTAGAAACTGGGTTTAGAAAAGGCAGAGGAACCAGAGATCAAATTGCCAACATTTGTTAGATCATGGAGAGAGCAAAGGAATTCCAGAAAATCATCTACTTCTTTATCATTGACTATGCAAAAGCCTTTGACTGTGCAGATCACAACAAACTGTGGAAAATTTTTGAAGAGATGGGAATACCAGACCACCTTACCTGCCTGCTGAGAAACCTGTACACAGATCAAGATGCAACAGTTAGAGCCAGATATAGAACAGCTGACTGGTTCAAAATTGGGAGAGGAGTAGTCAAGGCTGTATATTGTCACCTTGCTTATTTAATTTATATGCAGAGTACATCAAGTGATATGCTGGGCTGGATGAATCCCAAGCTGGAATCAAGATTGTCAGAAGAAATCTCAACAATCTCAAATAGCAGATGATACCACCCAAATGGCAATGTGAAAAAGAGCTAAAGACTCTCTTGATGAGGGTAAAAGAGGGGAGTAAAAAAGCTGACTTGAAACTCAACATTCAAAAAACGAAGATCATGGCATCCAGTCTCATCACTTCATGGCTAATAGAAGGGGGGATAGTGGAAGCAGTGACAGATTTTCTTTTCTTGGGCTCCAAAATCACTATGGATGGTGACTGCAGCCATGAAATTAAAAGACACTTTTAGGAAGTGTTGTGTGTGTTAGTCTTTCAGTGGTGTCCAACTCTTTGTGACCCCATGGACTGTAGCTTGCCAGGCTCCTCTGTCCATGGAATTCTCCAGGCAAGAATACCGGAATGAGTAGCCCTTCCCTTCTGCAGCAGATCCTCCTGACCCAGGGATCAAACTTGTACCTTCTGCATTGTTGGCAAATTCTTTACCACCTGAGCCACCAGGGAGCTATGACAAACCTATACAGCATATTAAAAAGCAGAGACATCACTTTGCATAAAGGTCCATATAATCAAAGCTATGGTTTTTCCAGTAGTCATGTACGGATGTGAGAGTTGGACTATGGTCCAAGAAGGCTGAGTACCACAAAATTGATGCTTTCAAACTGTCGTTCTGGAAAAGACTCTTGAGAGTTCCTTGGACTGCAAGGTGATCAAACTAGTCAATCCCAAAGGAAATCAACCCTGAATATTTTTTTGGAAGGACTGATGAAGCTGAAGCTCCAATGTTTTGGCCACCTGATGAAAAGAGCTAACTCAATGGAAAAGACCCTGATGTTGGGAAAGATTGAAGGCAAAAGGAGAAGGGGGTGGCAGAGGATGAGACTGTTAGACAGCATCACCTACTCAAAGGACATGAATTTGAGCAAACTCAGGGAGATAGTGAAGGAGAGAGGAGCCTGGCTTGCTATGATCCATGGGGTCACAAAGAGTTGGACATGACTTAGAGATTGCTGCTGCTGCCACTAAGTCACTTCAGTCGTGTCCAACTCTGTGTGACCCCATAGACGGCAGCCCAACAGCAAGTTTCTGTTTGGGAAGATGGAAAAGTTATCTGGATATAGATATAGATAAAGCCTAGCTCTAAGGATTTTGAGCATAACCTTGTTCCAATCTGGATATAGATTGTAATGATGCATCCACAACAATGTGAATGTACTTAATGCCACTACTAAACTAACCATACACTTAAAAAGGTTAAGATGGCAAATTTTATCTTATGTGTATTTTAATACACACCTTAATAAATGTAGTTGATGTCTCCTTCGCCCTCTTTCTTTATTCCTGTCTCTTTCCTGCTGCTGGAATGCAGATGTGATGCCTGGACCTGGAGCAGTCTTCTTGGACTTCACATGTTGTGTTTTGCACCACTCTAAAGGTACCATTCAGAGAAGGCAATGGCACCCCACTCCAGTACTCTTGCCTGGAGAGTCCCATGGACGGAAGAGCCTGGTGGGCTGCAGTCCATGGGGTCGCTGAAAGTCAGACACGACTGAGTGACTTCTCTTTCACTTTTCACTTTCATGCATTGGAGAAGGAAATGGCAACCCACTCCAGTGTTCTTGCCTGGAGAATCCCAGGGACAGGGGAGCCTGGTGGGCTGCCGTCTATGGGGTCGCACAGAGTTGGACATGACTGAAACGACTTAGCAGCAGCAGCAGCAAAAGTACCATTTGGGCTTCCCCAGTGGTTTAGCAGGTAATGAATCCACCTGCACTGCAGGAGTCACAGGAAATGTGGGCTTGATACCTGGATGGGAAAAATCCCCTGGAGGAGGGCATGGCATCCCACTCCAGTATTCTTGCCTGGAGAATCCCATGGACAGAGGAGCCTGGCGGGCTATAGTCCATAGGGCTGCAAAGAGTCCAATATGACTGAAGCGACTTAGCACCCACACATGCACCACAGTACTATTTACATAGTATTTATATACTTTTACATAAGAGAGAAATATTCTTATTTAACTTATTTGATTACTATCACTTGTAAACAAACCTAATCCTAATTAATACAATAGATTATATGTCTATATATCTTATGACACCAGTATTCATAGGCAATAACCTTCAGAATTCAGCGGAATATGGACTGTTACAATAAAGTGAACAAATTCCAAATGTGTGTCTAATTCTGAACATCAGACCATCTGGCAGGATAAAAAGGCAATATATATAATAGTGCAAAAATCCCATTTTTCAATTTATTTAGGAAATCACCTTGTAGTAACAAACATTGTCAAACTATGAAATGGTTCATAATGGATAACTAAAACAATTTTTCTGCCAATGTTATGCAATTGTTAAAAAGAACAAAGCACATATATGTAGAAGCCAAAGTTAGAATCAAAAAGTTACATTGCTTTCCATTTGTGTAGGAAAAAACTGACCTGTGTGCTTACATATGTAGGAAAGAGACAGAATAATAGCTAATATGTAAACACACACACTACATGCTAGCTTTCATCCTAAAACCTTTGCTTAGATTATATCTATACATTGTCTAAACATGCCTGTGAGGTGTAGAACTTTATTTTTCCTGTTTTGCAACTGAGGAAATTGAGGCACAGACAGGCAACATTCCTTGTCCAAGGTCACACAAATAGTAAATGTCAGAGCCAGATTATTAAGCATGTCTGCCTCTTCTGAAGGTTGATGGTAATGGGGAACTGTAGTGAAGGTAATGATTATACTCTTCTATTCAGTTTGACTTTTTATTATGACTGTATATTACGTTTTTAATAAATAGTTGGTGATGGGAAGAAAAACGCTAAAGAAATATAAGGTAATAAAACCATGGTTATCCCCCAGAGAATTAAATAGAGCTGAATTCAGAAAACATTTAGGATATCAACAGAGAAAAAAAGAAGTAATAAATAGAAACTTTTATAGTGTATTATATGTCAAAAGTCAGGATGATATCTCTTAGTACATTTAGTCAAGCAGATAGTATTGTGTGATGCAACATCTGTTAAATAATACCTGGACACTAAACACAGCCAGCCACTATAAAAACAAATAAACAAACAATATTTAATAACTTGCCTAGAAGACACAAAAGAATAAAAAGGAAAAATTAGATTAATGATATGGAATTAAAATATCAGATTAAATAAATATATGCACAATGCACCATGGTACCACACACTGTTGTAAGAACTGTTTCTACCCAACTGTAGGGAACTGGATCAGACTCTGTAGTGCTCCGGCCTTTTGTTGTGTTTTAGCCAACTTTTACTCTCAGTGTCTGAAACTGCCTTTGGGGACTCCATTCCTCCACTCCCCACCTCACCCCAGAACCACAGAAAGCACCAGCCATTGCTTCCAGCAGGCCAAGGTGCCAAGGAATCAACACTCCCACACCCATCCTAACAGTCCTCATCCAATAACTCATCTTAGCAGTTGGTATATAAATACTACAGCTTCCTCCCCCTGCAGTTGGGGCAATTCTGAGGAATGTTTTGAACTCTTTCCCAGAGTTCTTCCATGGAATCAAGCTTCAGCCACCCACTGGAGTAACTGGCTACATAATGTACCCTTTATTAGCTATCTTCCTTTTTCCTGGTGTCACTTCCCCACCTTCCTGCTGTATTGTTTTCTCCACTTTCCAAATAAATTCTCACTCTGAAATCCTTGCCTGAGGGTCTACTTTCAGGAGAACCCAAATTATGATAGGAGGCTTCATTCAGTATTGCTGTCTCTATGAATAGCAGCCCCTGGAAATGTCCATGGCTCAACCTGTGAAACCATCCAAGGCAGCTCTGTAAATATATTAACATCTTCATTTCCACAGCAACGGGAACAAGAAAGAAGATGAAAAGATGCCATGCTTTAGTTCTGAGGGCTTCCTTAGTGGCTCAGCTGGTAAAGAATCCGCCTGTAATATGGAAGGCCTGAGTTCAATTCCTGGGTTGGGAAGATCCCCTGGATGAACGGAATGGCTACCTACTCCAGTATCCTGGCCTGGAAAATTCCATGGACTGTATAGTCCTTGGGGTCACCAAAGTCAGACATACCTGAATGACTTTCACTTCATAAATGCAAGTCACTGTTTTAAACTGAAAGTTTTAAAAGAATAAGGAATTATAATAAATAAGGAAAAAGGATCCACTAGAACCTCAGGAGGAACACAATATGATAGGTCACATTTAATAGAGTAAATCTTGCCCCACCCATTTTAACATTTTATATCAAATGCAGTATTTATTGAGCACCTATTTATATCTATGCACCTGGCACTATAATGTGGGTATTTAACTTGCCCAAATTCTTGAGTTCATCTATGGAATGAGGACAGAAAGAAACAAACAAAAAGCACTTAAACAGTTAAATCCTGTGTGAGTCTTAACTTTGCCAAAACCATTTTGTTCATCAGAGGGAAAGGTGAGTGATGGAGCATCACAGTGGCCTGCCCTATATATGTCACCACAAAAATACGGAAATCTCTGAGACTCAGATGTCATAGTAAGGACTCTGATGTTTTACTTTTTTGAAAGAATTGCTCCAAATATAGTAAATAAAGTCAATCAATAATTAAGTTTAAAAGAAGCATATTGGAGATGTGTAAAGCAAGTAAAAAGGAAAAGGCCTCTATCAGAGGCCTGCTGATTTAGGTATTTAACAAATAAGTGAGTACCTACTCCACATGCAGTATTGGGAGGCGTGCCTCACAATATGTGGAGAATATAAAACACAATACCATATGTTCCCTATCTTAAAAATAACTCAGAATTCATGCTATTTTTCTTAGGAATAATACCATCATAGAGCCTCTTTCTTAGAAATTATGCAAGCCAGATCAGCATGCCAAATTCTTACTTTTAAGAGAAATCAGTTGCTAACAGATACTCCTCATGTGCCTAGAAAATTTAATGTGCAAATCAAATAAAATATTGTATTTATGTGTATTTTTAGATCTCCATAGCTTAAAAAAAAAAGGAATTACATTTCATTGGATACATTATGTATATTGGTGTGCATCTCCCCTTTTTAACCCATAGATCTAATGTGATGACTTACTTCATACTTACATCGTCAGTGATGAGGATGAAAGTCGAAGTCAAGTTCATGTTATTAGTTTGTGATATTGGGCTATTAAATGGCCATTTTCAGTGACTTCCCTCCACTTCTCCTGAGTCTGTGAAAAAGGAGACAACATGCTACATGGCAGCAGATTTGGGGGCTGTGTAGTAGTGTATGCAGATGGTAACTGCAGCCATGAAATTAAAAGACGCTTACTCCTTGGAAGAAAAGTTAGGACCAACCTAGATAGCATATTCAAAAGCAGAGACATTACTTTGCCAACAAAGGTCCATCTAGTGAAGGCTATGGTTTTTCCAGTAGTCATGTATGGATGTGAGAGTTGGATGGTGAAGAAAGCTGAGCGCCGAAGAATTGATGCTTTTGAACTGCGGTGTTGGAGAAGACTCTTGAGAGTCCCTTGGACTGCAAGGAGATCCAACCAGTCCATCCTAAAGGAGATCAGTCCTGGGTGTTCATTGGAAGGACTGATGCTGAGGCTGAAACTTCAATCCTTTGGCCACCTGTTGCGAAGAGCTGACTCATTGGCAAAGACCCCGATGTTGGGAAAGATTGAGGGCAGGAGGAGAAGGGGATGACAGAGGATGATATGGTTGGATGGCGTCACCAACTCAATGAACATGGGTTTGGGTGGACTCCAAGAGTTGGTGATGGACAGGGAGGCCTGGCATGCTGCGATTCATGGGGTCGTAAAGAGTCAGACACGACTGAGTGACTGAACTGAACTGAAGTAGTGTATGTGCTCTGGCAAGACAGCAAGTCATAGCTATGACAGAATAGTCATGACGGAATCCATCAATTGCCAAGCCAATGGTAAGAAAAGAGCCAGAAATGTAATTAAAAGATCATAATGAAGATGAAGATGAAGATATAGAGTGTCTTATAATACATTCTAAGTTTGTGTGTGTGTACATGTGTTAACTTCATACTTCTATGTTCATCTTTATTGCACTTTAAGTTAATTTTTATTAAAATAGTGTGTATCAGCTCTTTTTGAGTGTCTTGGGGTGGCTTTATTTTGGTGTGTTTTATAAAAAATCCTAGTTTTGTACAAAATGCTACTTTTAAACTATTCAATGAGGCAAGGCAAATAATTCAGCTCAGTTCAGTTGCTCAGTTGTGTCCGACTCTTTGCGACCCCATGGATTGCAGCACGCCAGGCTTCCCTGTCCATCACCAACTCTGGAGCTTGCTCAAACTCGTGTCCATCCAGTCGGTGATGCCATCCAACCATCTCATCCTCTGTTATAATAATGTTATATATAATGTATAAATAATGTTATAAGGCACATAATATAAACTCCAAAAGTTAATATTTGTTTGTATGTAAAGCTCTATGCATTAAAATTCTGTTTAAACTAAAATTTGACACTACTGTGGATTTATACTGTAAGTAGACCTAAATAATATATGTATAAATTTAATATGCATATAAGAAAACATATTCAACAATTATATAAAGGCCTGGAAGGGAAAAATGGAAACTATACTATTGTGATCTTTTCAATTATTCTCAGAGGAATAATAAATAATCCTACTGATATTATGCCAAATCTAAAAAAAATCCTAATTTTGGAAAACCTCTACTTGGCATTGACCTTTTAAAGTCAAGAATGATATTTATGATAAAACCCAAAATATACCTGAAATGCATCCTATTAAGATGAAAAAAACATGGATCAAAATGGTATTGTAGGACACACCAGCCTTAAATTCTGACTCACATTTTATTAACAGCTACACAAACTAGGAATTAATCTTACATGTTAAGCACACACACACACACACACACACAAAGGCTTTAGGAAAGTAAGATGTTTGTTTCCCAAAGTTCTTACTAGCCAACTGAAAAAATATGACACTGCCTTTGTTAACATAGAAGAGGAAGAAGATAGCTCCTTGCCACTATCACGTCCTTAAATAAAAGAACCTGAATTGATCAACAGTGTTGGGTTTGAGTCCAGGCTGCCAGGATGGACATCTAGTTTCACATGATGGGAATAAAATACTTAACCATCTCTTAGTCCGACTTTCTCATCTGTATAGCAGGGATAATTTCCGTACCTCCTTCATAGGACTGTTGTGATGGTTAAATGAGATTACTCTAAAGTCCTCAATACAGTGCCCAGCACATAGTAAGTGTGCAATAAATATGAGCTTTAGTTACAATGTTTGTTTTACAGAAAAGGCAGATTTGATGGTGCAATAAATACATCACTTTGATGTAGAAAAAGAGTTTGTTAGAGAAATACCCATGTCCTAAACAGAGTCAGTGGTGACAGAGCTTTCAGTCACAGTTTTCAACTTTATTATTTTATGTCTTGCTAAGCCCTTCAACCAAAACTTGAAGAGGAAGAGAAAAGTAAGGCAAAGCAAAGTCAGTAGTAAAACCAGTACTGTGCACACTTCATCTTCTCCTTACAACTACACTGTGTAGGGAAAGGCAAAGAACTTCGTACAGTTTTTAGGCAACTCCTCTCTCATCAATTGTATTCTGATACAGCTTCCCTGGGGGCTCAGATGGTAAAGAATCTTGTCTGCAATACCTTGATAGGGAAGATCCCTGGAGTAGGAAATGGCAACTCCCTCCAGTATTCTTGCCTGGAGAATTCCATGGACAGAGGACCCTGGGAGGCTACAGTCCATGGAGTTTTAAAGAGTCAGACAGCTGAGTGACTAACACTACTACTACTACTTACTCTTAGTAATCCATAAACTTTGAGGTGGAGTATGTAGAGGTAGACTCTAATGTGAATCAAATCAAAGCCAGTCCAGGTTCGATGCAGGATACAGGAAGCTTGGGGCTGGTGCACGGGGATGACCCAGAGGGATGGTACGGGGAGAGACGTGGGAGGGGGGTACAGGATGGGGAACACATGCACACCCGTGGCGGATGCATGTTGATGTATGGCAAAACCAATACAATATTGTAAAGTAAAATAAATAAATAAATTAATTAATTAATTAATTTAAAAAAATAAAAGGATCCAGAGGCTTCCCTGGTGGGTCAATGGTAAAGCCACCTGCCAATGCAGGATCCCTGATCTAGAAGATCCCATATGCCGAGCAGCAAATAAGCCTGTGTGCCACAACTATTGAACGTGTGCGATAGAGCCCGGGAGCCGCAACTACTGAGCCCTCATACCCTAGAACCCATATACTCCACAACAAGAGGAGCCACAGCAATGAGAAGCCCACACACTGCAACTAGAGACTAGCTCCTGCTCAGCGCAACTAGAGAAAAGCCAGCATAGCAATGAAGACCCAGCACAGCCAAAAATAAATACATAAATAAGTAAAATCATTTTTAAAAACCCATCATAGATGTTCTCTCCAGGAAAGTGCACATGAAGTATGCACCAAAATGTTCACATCAGTTCAGTTCAGTTCAGTCGCTCAGTCGTGTCTGACTTCAGTAATTTACTAAAGAATACGTGAATGGGCTTTGTCCCCCTATCCCCACACCTGAATAGTAGCAAAAGTACAATGTTTGTTTGAAATGCAATGAAGCTCTTCAAGTCTGTTCTTAGGGAAAGTATACCAATTTTCTGTGTAGTTGAGAAGAGTGTCAAATACTCACACTTCTTGACAAAGTTCTTTTAAGGGGCTCACTGGCTTTCCTAGCTATAGGCAGAACTTAGAGCAGGTTTTGATGACAAGTACCATGAGTGAGACTTGTTGATACATGGAGCTTCTTTCTTCACCAAATTTCACGGATATTCTAGAGTGAAGCATTCTAGCCTTCGTACCGGAACGGGTTACTGGTGTCCCGGCACATTTCTCTTCCATCCATGGAACAACGGGATGGGGGCAGGCTCCTCTGAGCTGCCATCTGTTCCATTTCACCATACAAAGATTCTATTTTCTGTGTGTGCCAACGACATAATGGGAAAAGGTTGAGAAGTACCGTTAAAGTTTTGCTTGACAAAAAGGTTTTTGCCATTTCAAAGATATTGATTGCTTTTAAAGTGTCCAAAAGAGGTTCTTAAAATAGATGTGTTTTTGTTTTTTGAATGACATGGTATGCACATAATAGATGGAAACCAGAAGTCGCTGCCCTCGGACCTGTCAGTACTCGTTTCGTTCAGTGGCATACTAAAGGAAACTGCAGTAGTTGAAAATTCCTCCATGACTTGCTTCAAAATAGCAGGAAAAAATGCCATCTATTTCAGAATGGATGACATCATTTGACAGAGATTTTACTTTGATTTTCTTCCTCAGCCTCAAATCACAAACTAACTTTCCCATTTCCAGGGCATACGACTTCAAATTTTCTGCAATTGTGTGGCTTCTTTTGTTTCAAATTCTCTTGATCCCTCAGGGAAAGTCTCTTTTGTTCAGGATAGAATCCAAATTTGATAGAGTACAAGTCTTTCCCCACGCGCTTTAGTTTCTCTCTTTAAAAAACAGGCAGAATTCTTCACTTTGTTCTGTTTTGTGTGGGCTTAATAAGAGCACTTTCAAACACTAACATGTTAAATTTTGATGCTTAGCTAATTAGGAAATTGTGGACATCGTCATTTTGGTTTGAGAGGAAAGCAGAGTCATAAAAGTAATGATGAATTGTCCAAAGCAATGGTTAATGACAAATATACCTCAAGCACCTCTGTCCTTAATAATGTGTTTGATGTTATAGTGTTTTCTGCCTTCTTAGCCAGGCCTTAATTTAGAGACTAGCCTGTCTATTTTTCAAATTAAGAATATCTTTTATGAAATGAGATGGGATGTTGTTGCTGAGCTGTTTAGTCGCCAAGATATGTCTCACTCTTTTGTGACCCCATGGACTGTGGCCCACCAGGCTCCTCTGTCTATCGGATTTCCCAAGCAAGGATATCGGAGTGGGTTGCCATTTCCTTCTCCAGGGCATCTTCCCGACCCCGAGATTAAACATATGTCTCCTGCATTGGCAGGCAGATTCATTACCAGTGACCTACCAGGGAAGCCCATATTAGTTTCTATTTACTGTCAAAATGTTTTTTTAAAAATGTTCCAACTACATTGAGATATAATTGACAAATGGGACTTCCTTGGTGTCTCAGAGGATAAAGAATCTGCCTGCAATGCAGGAGACCAGGTTCGATCCCTGGATCAGGAAGATCCCCTGGAGAAGGAGATAGTACCCACTCTAGTATTCTTGCCTGGGAAATCCAACAGACAGAAGAGCCTAGCAGGCTATGGTCCGTGGGGGTACAAAGAGTCAGACTTGATTGAACAACTAACACTATATATTTAGATGTATAACTTGACATAAACATTGTGCAGTAATCATCACAATCAAACTTATTAATCAAAGACAGTAACATCATTTCACATTGTTATTTCTTTTTTTAATTTTGTAGCAAGAACACTTAAGATCTACCTATTTAGCAAATTTCAAGTATACAGTATATAGTCACATTGCTCTTCATTATATCTCCAAAATTTGTTCATCTTGTATAACTAACATTTTAAAACCCTTGACTAACATTTCCCTATTTTCCCCTCCCAGTTTATGGTCCCAGGTAATTACCCTTCTACTCTCTGCTTCTATGAGTTTGACTATTTTAGATTTCACACCTATGGCAGGTCATGCAGTATTTGTATCTTTGTGTCTGGCTTACTTCAGTTAGCATAAGGTCCTCTAGATTGATCCATGTTATAGCAAATGGCAGGATTTCCCTTTTATTTTTTAAAGCTGAATAATATTCCATTGTGTGGTATGTGTGTGTGTGTGTGTCTATACACACGTATATGTCACATCTTCTCTTTCCCTCCAGTTTTATTGAAATATAATTGACATACAGCACTGTGTGACTTTAAGATACAGAGTACAATGACTTGACATATATTAGTGTGAAATGACTGACACAAGAGTTTAGTCAACATCCATCACCTCATATAGTTCCCCCCCACAACAAAAAAGTGGTTTTTTTCCCTTGTGATGAGAACTTTCAGGATTTACTCTCTTAGCAACTTTCAAATATACCATACCTCATACATAACATAACATACCACACATCAGTTAAGTACAGTTATCATATTATGCACTACTCAGTACTTTTTATAACGGGAAGTTTGTACCTTTTGACCACCTTCATCCAATTCCCCATGCCCCACCTCCCTCAATACTGTTCAGTGTGAACATAATATTTGATACCACAGATCCTGAATTCAGAGGGCTCAAAGGAGTTGACTTTTGCGAGCATCTTGCCAAGGACCCCAAATAATAGCCACAAAGGGGCCAGGCTCTGGAATTTGAAAGAGTATCCACTTCATTTCTTGAACATTGCTGCTCTACACCTATGTTTTGTTTTTGTTTCCTGTTTTTCAATGTTCTGCTTGTTAAATTCCTGGGCCTCTTACTGTTGCTACTAGAGAATTGAAAGTTTAACCTAGAATCTTCATTGATAACGTTAGGAAAAACCTCGGTCCAACGATATATTGGACCCTGTGCAGGCACCCTGTCACCATTAAAATATCTCCAAGCATCACATCCAAATTAGAGAGTCATGTTACCTAAGAGATAGAAAGTTCTCTTTGTGTATTTCCTCCCAGCCACTAAGATGTGCACATAACATTAATAGTAAAGACCAGAAGCACATTTTTTTGATTCTTCCTCACATTTTACAATCCCTTGAAAAAAGGTATCCAGAAGAAAACTCTAGAAAGTGCCTACTTTAAGTTCCAGCTGAGTAAGCAAGATAGTTTCTACTACTACAAAGAATTATCTAACCATATTCATAGATGTCTCGGGACTATGGTCCCAGCCAGAACACAGCAGACAGTAGACGTTTAAAAAGTGTTCAGTGAAGGGCACCGTGCCATGCTGTCTTGACCACACTCCAGTCCAGCAGTGGGACCCAAGCCTGCTCAAGCTCCAGGGATGGGATAGCAGCCCAAGTGAAGGAATCTGATATACAGCTTTGACGTACTCCTTTTCCTATTTGGAACCAGTCTGTTGTTCCATGTCCAGTTCTAACTGTTGCTTCCTGACCTGCATATAGGTTTCTCAAGAGACAGATCAGATGGTCTGGTATTCCCATCTCTTTAAGATTTGTGGTATAAGACAGTAGAATAGAGAGACGTGCGCTCAAATTCTGCAAGAATTCCAAAACTACAACTCACTGCTGAACAACAGTCAACTGGAGAATGTTGGATCCCAACAAAAAAGATATCCCACATCCACGGGCAAAGGAGAAGCCCCAGCAAGATAGTAGGAGGGGCGAAATCGCGTTTAGAATTAAACCCCTTACCCGCCAGAGATGCTCAGGTGGCTCAAACAAACCTTGTGCGCACCAGGACCCAGATACCCCACAGAGACTGAGCCAGAGCTGTGTTTCAGTGTCTCCTGCGAAGGTACAGGTTAGCAGTGGCCTGCTGCACGGGCAGGGGCTCTGGGTGCAGCAGACCTGGGTATGGCATAAGCCCTCTTGGAGGAGGTCACCATTAATCCCACCATAGAGCTGCCAGAATTTACACAGGACTGGGGAAACAGACTCTTGGAGGGCACACAGAACCTTCTGTGTACCAGGACCCAGCAGAAAGGAGCAGTGACAAGAGACTGCCCCAGACTTGCCTGTGAGTTTCCAGAAGTCTCCAGCAGAGGCATGGGTTGATGGTGGCTTGCTGCAGGGTCAGGGGCACTGACTGCAGCAATGCATGCATGTGACCTTTTGAAGGAGGTCGCCATTATCTTCATTACCTCCACCATAATTTGGCCTCAGGTCAAACAATAGGGAGGGAACACAAGCTCAAAAACAGAAAACTGGATTAAAGATTTACGCTAGTAAAGTAATGCTCAAAATTCTCCAAGCCAGGCTTCAACAACACATGAACCGTGAACTTCCAGATGTTCAAGCTGGTTTTAGAAAAGGCAGAGGAACCAGAGATCAATTGTCAACATCCACTGGATCATTGAAAAAGCAAGAGAGTTCCAGAAAAACAACTATTTCTGCTTTATTGACTATTGCAAAACCTTTGACTGTGGGGATCACAATAAACTGTGGAAAATTCCAAAAGAGATGGGAATACCAGACCATCTGACCTGCCTCTTGAGAAATCTGTATACAGGTCAGGAAGCAATGGTTAGAACTGGACATGGAACAACACACGGGTTCCAAATAGGAAAAGGAGTACGTAAAGGCTGTATGGGTTTCCCTGGTGGCTCAGAGGTTAAAGCTGCTGCCTGCAATGCAGGAGACCTGGGTTTGATCCCTGGGTCGGGAAGATCCCCTGGAGAAGGAAATGGCAACCCACTCCAGTATTCTTGCCTGGAGAATCCCATGGACGGAGGAGCCTGGTGGGCTGTATACTGTCATCCTGCTTATTTAACTTATATGCAGAGTACATCATGAGAAACACTGGGCTGGAGGAAGCACAAGCTGGAATCAAGATTGCTGGGAGAAATATCAATAACCTCAGATATGCAGATGACACCACCCTTATGGCAGAAAGCAAAGAAAAACTAGAGCCTCATGATGAAAGTGAAAGAGGAGAGTGAAAAACTTGGCTTACAGCTCAACATTCAGAAAACGAAGATCATGGCATCTGATCCCATCAGGTCATGGGAAATAGATGGGGAAACAGTGGCAGACTTTATTTTTTGGGGCTCCAAAATCACTGCAGATGGTGACTGCAACCATGAAATTAAAAGACGCCTGCTCCTTGGAAGAAAAGCTATGGTCAACCTAGGCAGCATATTAAAAAGCAGAGACAGTACATTGCCAACAAAGGTCTGTCTAGTCAAAGCTATGGTTTTTCCAGTAGTCATGTATGGATGTGAGAGTTGACCTATAAAGAAAGCTGAGCACTGAAGAATTGATGCTTTTGAACTGTGGTGTTGGAGAAGACTCTTGAGAGTCCCTTGGACTGCAAGGCGATCCAACCAGTCCATCCTGAAGGAAATCAGTCCTGAGTAATCATTGGAATGGCTGATGCTGGAGCTGAAACTCCAATACTTTGGACACCTGATGCGAAGAACTGACTCATTGGAAAAGATTCTGATGCTGGGAAAGATTGAAGGCGGGAGAAGGGGACGACAGAGGATGAGATGGTCGGATGGCATCATCAGCCATCGACATGAGTTTGAGTAGACTCCAAGAATTGGTGATGGACAGGGAGCCTGGCATGCTGCAGTCCTTGGGGTCGCAAAGTGTCAGACATGACTGAGCAACTGAACTGAACTGATTCATAGATGAATAAACCGCTAAAAGCCTTGCTAATACCAAAACCATAGCTTATCTCAAATGAAGTGTCTATCATGTTTTTCAGACGAAATCTTGCATCTAACTATCCTGTAAATCTACTAGGACAAAACTGACACAATTTTCCTGAGTTACTGTGGTGTGTATTACTCCTGATTGCTTATAGACCTGGCCTATAAATTTTACATAGTGTTCTACAAAATTAATGTTGTATGTTTTTATTGATCTAATATATAAGCAGAAATATTTAAAAAGAGAGCATCATAGGTTCCAAAAAGAGACGTGCGATAGAAAAATTATTACTAGGAATATTTATCCTGCACAGAAAAGTTTTCTTTTCTTTTCCATTTCACCATGGTTTTTAGAAGCTAAAATTAGTTCCTAACTTCTACCTCGTATTGTTACAACCTCAGTATTACTTCCTCCAAACAAGGACTCTCAGCTATTTAAAAAGAACAGCTTAATTTTTAATATTTTCTTTTCTTGGCCATATAAAAATGGACATAGATAGAGATATACATGCTTGTATTTTTCGTATATTCTATGCTTAGAATATTTCAATTGTAGTGTCAAGGATTCAGTATGTAAATTTTTGGGCATGCCAGGTACACAGTTCTAAGTTGAAAGTTATCTTCTATTAGTACTTTGAAGATATTGTTTTACTGTCCTCTGATTTTTATATATTTCATGTTTAGGGCTTTTAAATTATAGTGTCAAACTTACAAAACCTATAGGAAGAAACAGCAAAATAATTTGTGTCCCCTGGGTTTGATTGGCTTATTTGGCTACTTTCACAATCAGTGCTTAAATAATTGCACATGTATACCAACTTTCATTTTTGAGAATTTTGCCAGCTACACAGTTCTAAGTTGAAAGTTATCTTCTATTAGTACTTTTAAGATATTATTTCACTGTCCTCTGATTTCTATAGTTGCTGTCAATAAGCCTGCTGTTAATCTATTTGTTGCCCTTTTGAAGGTGATCTTCCTTTCTCTGGCTTGCTACCAATGTATCTATTTGTTGGAGTGGGTCAGTCAGTGGGTTCAGTCGCTCAGTGGGGTCTGACTCTGAGACCCCCATGGACTGGAAGCAGCCAGGCTTCCCTGTCCATTACCAACTCCCAGAGCTTGCTCAAACTCATGTCCATTGAGCTGGTGATGCCATCCAACCATCTCATCCTCTGTTGTTCCCTTCTCCTCCTGCCTTCAATCTTTCCCAGCATCTGAGTTTTTTCCAGTGAGTCAGTTCTTCACATCAGGTGGCCAAAGTATTGAAGTTTCAGCTTCAACGTCAGTCCTTCCAATGAATATTCATGACTGATTTCCTTTAGGATTGACTAGTTTGATCTCCTTGCAGTCTAAGGGATTCTCAATTTCTTTACAATGTATTTAAGTGTGGATTTCTTCTTTTTGGAGGGCCATGCCAAAGTGGCATGCAGGATATGTTTCCCAGCTAGGGGTCAAACCCATGACCCCTGAAATGGAAGTGTGGAGTCTTAATCACTGGGCCACCAGAGAAGTCTCTGAATTTCTAATTATATTTATCCCCTTTGGAAGTCACTGGGCTCCCCCTGAACCTGAGAAAAGATGTTTTCCTCATTTCTGGAAAACTTAATGTATTTCATTTCCCCGTTTTCTCTATTCTCTTTCTCATTCCATCCTTCATGTCCCTTTACTTTTCTTTCATGTTTTTCATCTGCTTAGAATTATGATTCATTCAGGGTAATATCTTTGGTTCATCTTAAAATTCATTAATTCTCTCTTCTACTGTGCCTAATCCACTATTTAACCTTCTTATTGCTTTTTAAGGGCTTCCCCAGTGGCTCAGTGGTAAAGAACCTGCCTGCAACAGAGGAACCGCAGGAGACACAGGTTCAACCCCTGGGTCGGGAAGACCCTGGTAGCTCATCTCACTTTTAATGTGTTGGTATCTTCCCAGTCTTTTAAAAGATACATTTTTGAAATTGAGAGCCTTCATATGCTTCTTTCTTCCCTGATAGCTCAGTTGGTTAAGAATCTGCCTGCAATCCAGGAGACCCTGGTTTGAGTCCTGTGTTAGGATGATCCCCTGGAGAGGGGAATGGCTACCCACTCCAGTATTCTGGCCTGGAGAATTCCATGGACTGTGTAAGTCCGTGGGGTCACAAAGAGTTGGACACAACTGAGCAACTTTCACTTTCACTTTTCACTAATGCTAAATATCCAAGACTCTAGGTTCCTATCTTGGCATATGCCCCTAAAGTAGCCACAATTTCTCATTTCAATACTTCTTGTTTTCAGGTTGCTGCTTTATTTTTGTTGGGGATAGGTAGAAATCTTGAGGGTTTTCCTTACTTTCTTGAAAGCTCCACAATGCTTTTTTTCCCTCTCGACTGCACTGGGTCTTGAGTGCTGCACGAGGGCTTTTTCTCTCGTTGCAGCAAGTGGGGGCTCCTCTCCACTTGTGGTGTGCAGGGCTTCTCTTTGCAGGGGCTTCTCTTGTTGCAGACCACAGGCTCTTGGGTGTGCGGGCTTCAGTAGTTGCAGCTCGAGGGTTCAGTTGCCCTGTGATATGGAATCTTCCTGGATCAGGGATCAAATCCATGTCCCCTGCACTGGCAGGCACATCTTAACCACTGGACCATCAGGGATGTCCTCCACCATGCATTTGAAAGTATATTTGTGTATTGTACTTTATCCAGTGTCTAGGTATTCAGCTATGGGAGTCTTTTCAAAAATATCTAGCGTGCTACAGTGTCAGCAGATAAGTCATAAATAGTTTAACTTTCAACTCCCCCTCTCTTTTTTTTTGCCCCACTGTGTGACATATGGGATCTTAGTTCTCTGACTAGGGATCAGCCTTCTGCCCTCTGCATTGGGAGCAAGGAGCCTTAACCACTTTATTACCAGGGAAGTCCTTCAAACACTTTTTTTTCTTTCTCTTTTTGCTAAAAAAGAAAAACATCCAGCATTCTTACTAAGTGCAAAACCATTAGTGATTTGTAAATCATAAAGATAATAACAACAATAGTAGGTAAAATTCACTATGCATTTAATTATTAGCAGAGGCGCTGTGAATATGTTGCCTCAGTTACTCTAGGAATTGGGTTATAGTATCTCTAAGCCACAGGTGAAACACCTAGGATTTAGACAAGGAGAATAATAGGACTTGTCTGATGATAAATTTTGGGGTGTTTTTTTCTCATTAAGCTGGATTGCCTCCCTATTCAAGCTTTGCAATGGACCCATTTGAAAAATGTTATCAGTTATATATTTTTTAAGTGGCAGACTGATCAGAGATCAACTTGGAAGTATAGTAGCTTCATCTCTTAACAGTGTATCAAACTACATCAGAATCTGCCCATCTATTCAAAACATCCTGGATCAAAGAAATAGATAAAAAATGGAAAACATTTAACACTCATGGTAAAAAAAAGAGCTGTTTTCAGTCATTGAAGCATATCAGATAAGTTCTAGAAGCAATCTGTTTGTTTTGTGCTTCTTTTCACAGCCACGTCTCAAAAATAGTTCAAGATAGCTGCCAAGGATGCATAAAATTCAAGATATAAGTTAGAAATAGGTGAGGAAAAAAAGGAACAGGACAAAAACAGAAAGGAAAAACAAAAGAATGAGATTAAAATAAAAATGCACACCATTGAGTTTGTGATGCGGCAGGTGGCAAATCTGACCCCAAACTTCCTAAGGTCAACCTTAAAAGGGCTATTTGAGTAGTTATGAGTCACCATGTGTAAATAATAAAAACAACCCAGCTGCTCAGAAGAAGCACTGATATGACTGATCACCATGAACAGGATCAAAAGTCTCTCACAAAACCTCATAAAAAGAGCACTGTATAATGAAAAGAACATTGAGACCATATAACTGTGGCATTTTTTGAGTGTAAAAGGGGACCTAGCAGACAACGCAGCAGGACAACAGGTGTAAACTGAAACTGTCCCCTCAAAACGAAAGTGTACACTCATCCCACTTAGAGTGACCACAACTACGTGTTTTATGAACATATTTTATTATTGTATCCCTCAATACAAGCCGGTGATTATACACAAGATAGCAATTCAGTAAAAGCCGCTCTATTAAGGTTAACATAATACGATGGCTATAACTTTCAGCTGATCTTGGACTTCCCTAGTCATCTACTGGTTAAGACTCTGCACTTCTAATGCAGGGGTTGTGGGTTCAATCCACTAAGACCCTATATGCCAAGCATACGGCCCCCACCCCAATTTTTTTAAAATAACTTTCAGCTGATCTAGTTATTAATAACTCATAAATTGTAGAGCACGGTAGAGCTGGAGCAACAAACTCAAATGGGTTCAGAAGTGAAGGCGTTAATATAAGAGTGTCAAGTGGCCAGGTGCAGGATAATAGGGAATGGTTAGAGAATAAAGCACTTTAAAATATTTTGGAAAACAAAACCTATCTATGGTTTAATCTACTGTAGTTTCACACTAAGTGACTGACAGTTGGGAATAATGGCATATCTGTATAGTATGCTTATTTGATGTCTATGACATCTGCATTCAACATTACATAGATATTTTTAAGCATTCACCAAACCAACTACTTTTTCAACTAATTCTTCCTCGTGTCTGTCACTATGCTGAAAACATCAATATTTAGAAGGGTTTTCCTTTAAACTTGAACAATTTCTGAATTAATTCTTGATTTTTATAAGTAGTTTATTCTTTTGAACAGTAATCATTACTGACTCTGGCTTCGGGTGAAATGCTTTTTCTTGGTTTTTCAGTAGGAAATAGCTGTTAAAAATAGCTCATCCAATCATGGGCTACATTAGTAAAAGTCTAAGATTCCAAACAAAGAAACTGGACAGTTGAAGGCAAACAGTCGTCTCACCTTACACTGCACTGTCAGACCTCGTCTAGTGTAGCGCGTTGTGGGTGCCTCCACCACTACAGGGAGACAGAAAAAGCACAGGGGCCCAAATGGCAATGTTGCCATTTGCACACTTTCTAGGTTTCTCCTGTTTTTAACTTTTTGAGCTCCTGCACCTCAGTCTTGTCCCCACTCCCCTTATCAACTCTCAAAAGATGACACGGCCTCAGAGATCTCCTCAGACAACTCAAGTCCACTTTCTCTTTCCACAAGTACATCTTGGAGTGGAAGAGGTATTTTTTCCCTTGTTTAAGACACTTTCCTCCACAGCATGTGACCTCTTCTGCCGTCTCAGAAAACCCTTTTACTATTATTTATGCTGTATTCTGTATCTTCAGCTCTCCTTTTCTCCAGGTTCTTTCCCATGGACATAAAAAGGAGGTCGAGTATTTGTGATCTTTAAATAAACCAGATCCTGCCTTTCATCCTCTATCTTTTACATTATCTCTCTTCCACTGTTACAGCTTCTGGAAAGGGAGCCTCCAGACATCGTCTTCCTTGCCTTTTTCCTATCCACTCCACAGTCTCTGGCATTCTAGATTCTGGCCTTGCCCAGCGACTTCTTTTTTCCTTCAGATTTTTATTGATTGACTGGCTGCCCCGGGTCTTTGCTGCTGAGCTCGGGCTTTCTCTAGCTGTGGCGAGTGGAGGGCTACTCTCTAGTAGCTCTGTGCAGGCTTTTTGTTGTGGTGGGTTCTCTTGTGGAGAATGGGCTCAAGGGTGTGCAGGCTTCAGCAGTTGTGGCACATGCACTTCGTTGTCTCTTGGTATGTGGAATCTTCCCAGAGCAGGGATTGAACCTGTGTTCCCTGCATTGGTAGGTAGATTCTTAACTACTGGACCACCAGGAAAGCCTTTGACCAGTGATTTCTTAGTTGCTTAATCCAAAGAACAATTTTCTCTTATCCTTTCAGCGTTTGTGACTGTTGACTTTTTAAAAAAATTCTCTCCTCTCTTAGTTTCTGGGATAATGCTGTTTCTCAGTTTTCCCCTAACATGCCCAGAAATTCATTCTCAATCAACATTAGGAGCTGTTTGATCACGCCTTAGTGTTGGCCATTCTCTATACAATATATGTATACGGTGGCTTCAATAAACACCTGTCATCAAATTCCAAATCTGCAGCACTAGAGCAGTTCTAGACCCTTGATCTGAAGAATCAAGTGCCCAGCCTTCCTGAAACTCAACATGTTTACAGTTGTACTTACCTGCCCTCATCCATTCTGCCTATAATCCAAGGTCATCACTTTCTGCTCAGTTACTCAAGACAGTCATTTAATCTTTGACACCTCCTGTACCTCTTCTCCTACAGCCACATCTAACTGGATTACATCCTAATTCTCTCTTGAATTAGTCTTCTAGCCCGTCCAAACAACTGAAGTAACCCAAATACACCATGTTCTCTCACCGCTTTCCCTCACCTCTTTGCCTGTGTCCCTCCCATTCCCACTATTTAGTCCTGCAACTTGGAGTTCAGATGTCCCCTCCTGCAGGATGTTTCCCTAGCCTCTTTAGCTAACGTGAGGTGTTCTTCTGGGGTATTCCCATAGCACCCTATGTCTATTAAGGCATTCACATCAACCCTGAAACTGCTAATTTGCTTACTGGGATCCCCCCTTAGACATAGGAAAAATAATAGCTCACATTTGTTGAAAGCTAAGTACCAGTCCCTGTATTAAGTGCATTACATGCATTATTCATTCAATCCTCTCAATGATCCTAAGAAATAGGTTCTAACACTACCCTCAATTCCCAGAGGAGGAAACTGAACTTAGAAAGGTTAAGCAACTTCCTCAATGTTGCAGAATTATGTCCTAACCTTGAGGGCAAGAATCATATCCTATTTGCCTATGAAGAGAACTTGGCACATTATGGAACACTGCCAAGTTCCCCAAGAAATGTTTATGAGTCAAATAAATACATGAAGAGCTCAGAGGACAAAACTGGGATCAACTAATAGATATTAAAAGAGGCAGATTTTAATTTAGTCTAAAAATTACTTTATCTTAGATAGGATTCTCCAATGGAATTCATCACTCATAAAACAGTTAACCCGTGGCACTTATCACACTGAAGAATATTTATATATTTGCATTTTTTTCCCATGTGAACAGGGGGTTATGTCTTACTTTGCTTTCATTCTTCAGACTCCAGCCAAGGGCTAGAGATACTCCTTGGTGGTGGTTTAGTCGCTGAGTCCTGTCCGACTCTTGCGATACTCCTTAGGTGTTTGTTAAATAAATTGAATTGAAAGGCTTTGTGAACTAAAAAGTGGATATTTGTCTTAACACCATTCTTTGGAAGTTAGACCCCATTGTTTTTTTTTTTTTTTAATTTTCCCATTATTCTGCTTCTTTCCAAAGAGCTTTGAGAATACAGAGAACAAGGAAAGAGTTTAGATATGTCACTTGTTGGTAAAATTCTACCAGACTGGAGGCCCTGTGAGGGTAGGGAACATATGTTTTATCACATTGTATCTGTAGTCTAGCACATGACTGTTTATTTGTTGGATGAAACACAGACACAGAGACAGACAGACAGACAGACACACAGACTGACGCACACACTAACAGTGTGCTCCTTCTTAGAAGGGTCCAATGGAACAATATGCCATTTAAGGAACTTCTAGGAGGGCGGTTGGACCATATCAGTGTTGTTGCACTGAAAAACTAGTGAAATTATATTCTTTGGCCCCCAAACATGAGAGAAATGGAGAAGGGAAGAGAGGAGAAGTACTAAATCACAACAGTCTTTTCCAACATTGGGGTAAGACTCACAGTAGTCAAAAATCTTCCTCAAAGATCCATCTATGGATAGCAAAGAAACCGTGGACTGCATGACCTCTGAGGTCCCTGCTAAGTTTAATATGATTTGATTTTCATTTATGAGTCCTAAATATCAAATCGAGAGGCTGTATTTTAGGACTCTGATGTTTATATCTAGAATTCGTTTTGTTCAATCACTAAGTCATGTTCAACTCTTTGTGACCCCGTGGACTGAAGCCCACCAGACTCTTCTGTCCATGGGATTTCCCAAGCAAGAATCCTGGATCGAATGGCCATTTCCTTCTCCAGGGGAATCTTCCAGACCCAGGGGTGGAACTCAGGTCTCCGGCATTGGCAGGTGGATTCTTTAATACTGAGCCACCGGGGAAGTCCAAGAATTCATTTATTAAACACTATCCTGGGCACTGAAAATGCAGCTGTAAGACAAATTCTTAACCTCATGGAGTTTACATAATAATGAAGAGTAAGTGTGGGAGACAAATGATAAGATCTTTTAGATAGTGTTCAAATAAGGTTAAGTGCTTGTATCTTTAAGTGTTGGCCTGGATCATAAGCACTACTCAAATTGCCTGGGGGCAATTCTTGACAGTAATTCCTTAACACTTTAAAGATCAGTTCCTTTCTCAACGTACTATTATCTAAATTCCCCATGTGAGTTGTTACCAGCTGCTACCACTTCCTCATGGCTTTCCTCTCCTCTGCACAAATAAGAAGCTATTGACTAAAATTTCCTCAGATATAAAATTAGTCATTTATTCTTTTTAAAAATGCTCAACAAATCTATGTTCTAAGAAGCCTGTGTCAATTTTATCACTCTTCTAATGTTCTTTTCTACCTTTAGCTCTCTCAAGTCTCTTGCAAGCTCTTCATTAGTGTTGTTTCTCCTTTCCTTTAATAAACCAAAATAATCTCTTCCCATGTTTACCAAGCAGTCTCCATCTCCTGGTTTAAAACATCCATATGTTCTTTTCCTTTCATAAAACTTTCCCTAACATATATAATAATGTAAACACCACTTATAAGTAATTTTACAATTACAGTCAGGATTAAGTAATAAAACAGCAAAATGTGAAGAAAAGGATTATACCTGAAGTTTACACAGTTTACATTCAAATTGGGTTACCAATGTTTATTTTCTTCTTCAAGTATAAGACCTCAAGATTCACACTGTTTTTTGAACTGTGTTCTTTGCTTTCTAACACAGGAACACAAAGGCTCTAGAGATGATCTGTCTGCCGTTGTGGAGTCAATACTGGAGAATCAAACACAAACACCGGTGTTTTTATTCCTCTCAAAGAACTAGAAAGACCAATATTTGCTTTTAAAAGTACAGTTTTGAAATAAAGGCTTATCACTTGTAGGAAAAGAATATGTTTTTTAAAGTCCTATTAGGTTGAATGTCCTTTATGACCACATTATGTATATTTTGCCACCTAAAAAATCTCCAAGTTATATTTTTAGCAGTTATCACTTCAAACTTACACAGTACCTTATTATACCTAATGTTCTCAAGCAATCAATCTAAATATCATAGCTGGAGAAGGTCATCAAGAAGACATGACCACAGATCGGCCCATGAACTGGACCCAGGCAACTGGCGGCTCCTCACTTCCTCCTCATCCTTGGAAAGTACATTCTCCTTGCCTTCCCCTTCCCAGAAACTGCCCCAAGGATCCAACCATGAGACACTAATGTGATGATGGGACTATCAGGACTGAGTACGTGACTGAACCCAGCTAAGGCCTCTATATAAACTTTTAACATACTGGTGGGCAGGTGCAGAGATCTGCTTGTCCTGTGGCTGCCCAAGACAAGCCTTATGAGTAAGTTCTCTTGCTTATTAAACCATTCTGGAGTGGGCTGCCTCTTTCTTTGACCTCTCCCTATCCTCTGTACACAGGAGCTGGGGGGAGGGGCAATTTCAGATATCACCAGGGATCTTACTCCCTGGACCAGGATTAACTCCTGTCCCCTTAAGTAGAAGCAGAGTCTTAAACATTGGGCTTCTGGGGAAGTCCTGCTCCTGAAGTTTTAAACTAACAATCATATTCAGTAAAAGATCTTTTCCTTTTCTAAAAGAGAAATGAGGTTAGAAGTATCAAAGTGTTCACTCAGTATTTCAAAGTAAAGTAGTGCCATAGCTAGTGGGATCTGGTACTCCTATTTTAGTTTTCGACTATTCTTGTTTGTTTAAACATTAGTGGCTCAGACAGTTTTCCAGCTCTGTGTTATCCTGCGATGCAGGAGAGCTGGGTTCTATTCCTGGGTTGGGAAGATCCCCTGGAGAAGGGAATGATTACCCACTACAGTATTCTTGGCTGGAGAATCCCATGGATAGAAGAGCCTGGCAGGCTACAGTCCATGGGGTCGCAAAGAGTTGGACATGCTTGAGCGACTAACACTTTCACTTTTCATTGCTAGAATTATTATGAAAGTGAAGTCTGTCAGTCGTGTCTGACTCTTTGCAATCCCATGGACTGTAGCCTATCAGGCTCCTCCGTCCATGGGATTTTCCAGGCAAGGGTGCTGGAGTGGATTGCCACTGCCTTCTCCAGGGGATCTTCCCGACCCTGGGATCGAACCTGGGTCTCCTGCATTGCAGGCAGACGCTTTACCTTCTGAGCCACCAGGGAAGCCAAGCACTTAAGCTCTAGGGTTTGATCATACTGAAAGAAATATAAATTTGTTCACTTGTTCAAGGAGCAAAATCTTTTATAACATTTTTTAAAACTGTAATAAATGACCATGTTGGAAAAATAATTATTTTATAGTTCTGGGTCTCAAGGAATATTAGTCTCAAGTAAAATTTTTACTTTATAGAGCTGATTCAATCATCTGTGAATGACTGAATGAAATCTCTCACACGGACATGCCTGGCTTGATAGGCATTTTGTGTACATGGTTGGATCTAGATTCTATTTTAGAAGAAATCACATGATCCAGGATTTCCTCTGCTCAGATACTGAGACACCGCGACTAAATCAGGACATAGTAGTTAGAGGTAGTAAATCAATAAATGTCCAAAAGCGTTTAATACTTCTCACCACTGCATGTGTTTGACCGAACTCTCCAACAAATACATGCTTTCATTTATTTTTAAATTGTTGGTGATGGTCAGTTGCAGTTAGTTTCTGCAATACCTACATTTTACCTGGCTTTGAAGTTCATTTTAAGAAAATAGCTGTTGAGACTGACATTTTAACTTCAAGGTAAGCCTTAAGCTTACATAAATTCATAAATGACTGGGATCTCAGTTATAATGCTTTAATACTTCAGTTATGGTCAATTGAAATAGAGTCTTGTCAAAATATTTTTAAGCTAAACAAACACTGAATTTAACAAATGACATCAAAGAGCTTCTGTAATGCATTTCAAATTATTTTCCTATGCTATTCAGGCCTTCCAGATAGTGAGACAGAAAACAGAATGACACCTTATGCATCATCAACTGCACTTGGTATTTGATATCAGTTATCTTTGTACATTCTTACTTTCATAAGTGTAATGTAAACTTCTTGATGGCAGTAGGTAATGGACAGTTAATCTTCATTAGATGGATAAATGGACAGGGATCCCAATGAAGCTATCGGAGAAGACAGGTTAGTGACTTGCTTCTTTGTGCACAGTGTGAGGTACGCATTTGTGAAAGGTAGTCTAACTATGCTAACACAAAGACTGGATACACTGAAACATTCACTAGTGACTAAAGAAACATACCATTTATGTAACACATGCGGATGAGTGTGTGTGTGTACAGGTTACAAAAACAATGCAGAGAATAGTGCTAATAGAACATACATTAATATATCGAAGTGACAACAGTGGTTACTGACAGGGGTAGGCTGTGATTCCAAGGGCAGAGAGGGCTTTAAACTATGATGTTTTAACTCTTTAAAAGAGGAATACATCCATATTGTGCAAATCAAAATTAATGAGGAAAAGATAACATAAGACAGTAGCATAGAATCAAAAGACTTTCCAAGTCTCACTTATTGTGATATCAGGAAAAATATTTAACTGTTTTTGATCTGTTTTTACATTTATAAAATGTGCTGCTGCTGCTGCTGCTAAGTCGCTTCAGTCGTGTCCAACTCTGCATGACTCCATAGATGGCAGTCCACCAGGCTCCGCCATCCTTGGGATTCTCCAGGCAAGAACACTGGAGTGCATTGCCATTTCCTTCTCCAATGCATGAACGTGAAAAGTGAAAGTGAAGTCGCTCAGTTGTGTCTGACTCTTAGCGACCCCGTGGACTGCAGCCTACCAGGCTCCTCCGTCCATGGGATTTTCCAGGCAAGAGTACTGGTATAAAATGTGCAGGTAGGATTAAAGATTAGTTGATCTCTGGGCTCTGTATTTCATGATGAACTGTGAACTATTATAAATCGTTGCTTGAAACCACTAGATCAATGTGATATGAAAATCTAAATACCAGGTGAATTGTTTAGCATTCAGAATAAAAAACTAGAAAGCTTTATTCTATTCTTGTACCAAAGCACAGTATATCTGCACAAAGAATACAACAGGCAATTTCATGTGTTGCATTCTTGAAAGATAACAGAGAGCTGCAATAAGTCTATAAAGGGGATATTAGGAGAATCCAGATGAAAAAATGGGCTTCGGAATAAGAAAGAAAAAAATCAGTATCAATGTGTTTGGAAAAGAGAATGTAAATGAAGTACATGACATTCTAAAGTATTCATTTTGATTCAGTAGACATTGTGGTCAAAATATTGTGCTTTTTGTTTTAGCCAAATATTCCAAGGATGTGTGCAACAAATACTCATCCTCACTTCATTTTTTAAATTCAGAGATGGAGAGGAAGGTGAGTTGATCAAGGATAAGGAATATGAGGGCCAGGGTATTTGTTGAATACTTGTTCATTAAAAAAAAAAAAGTATGTTTTTAAACAGCCATTTCAAAGAGACATGACCCCATTTAAAACAGCTACAGGAAAGCGGACTGTTTTAAGGGAGAATGGGGTGAAGTACTGATCATAGCAGTGTGGAGGCAAGTGTGGCACAGTAGATAAGGGTGTGTGTGTGTGTGTGTGTGTGTGTACACATGCGTGTGAGTGACAGAGAGCAGGTGTCCAAGTGCAACGGGAGTATGGAAGCGGTATTACTAGAATTGATCCACAGAGTGTGCATCAGTCATGGAAATTAGTGTAGTCCTCACAATTTAGTTTTGCACTACTTCTTGAACCCATCCTCTCTCTTCTCATCCTATTACTGAAGCCTCACCTCCAGTTTCCTATTATGTTGTGATAGTACTGTATCTACATTCCTCCTGTTCCCAACCTATGTCAAGACAATTGTTTTCACCAATTGTGCACAGTAATAATTTTAAAAGTCAAACATATGTTTAAAAAGTCAAATCTGTATCTGTCTGTAATTATAATAATTTCCTTTCTTGTGTTCTCATAAGCTTGAATGGGATGGAAATGAAGCAGAAAAAGCGAGTCTGGGATTTGTATATATCCTTGCATGTGCATCTATCATTTATGTGACAGAAGAAACATAAATGGCTGAGAATAACAGCTTTTAGGGAAAAAGTCCAAAGTCTTTAACATCATAGATGCCTCTCCCAGACTGGCTTCAATATAGCTTTCTGGCCTTCTTTTTCATCCTCACCCTTGCAAAATGGGGGCATTCATGGTGGGCTAGTTACCATCCCCAAAACATGCCACATGCTTGCATGCCTTAGCCTTCATTATCACCAACTATGAACATTCTTATTTTAAAACACACTCAAGATATTTCTATTCCATAAAGTTTCCAGACTTCTCCAGGTACAGCCAACACCTCCATCAAACTCCTTGATCATATTGTAGTAGAATTATTTGTCTGCTCTTTGCTCCCATCACTCATTAAAATTTTAAGAAGGGCCCTGTACTCAAACAGCTTCCTGTCTTAGTACATCTCCTTATCTGGATAATAGGCTTCTACCAATGGTAGTTTGAATGGAGATAAAACAGCAACACAATACCTGCTTCTAAAGGACGTTAAAGAACTCTCCTGTTATTTACAAGACAAGACATTCATTTATGCTGCTCTATGAATACTTCCTAGTTTAAAGGGATTTCAAGGCAAAAAAAAAAAAAAATCTTATAATTTTCAGTAGGAATACTTTTCTGTATCAGTCTCTAACACCGGAAATTCTTAACAAATTTCAGAAAAAGATGCCTAAACTGTCAAAATGTGAATTTCACACTATTTTTTAAGGATCCTCTAAAACGTGCTATAATCAAATAAAGAAAATGTGTATTTTTTGCATGTGTCTATTTTAAAACTGATTTACTAAGTATTCTTTCCTGTTTTTTTTTTTTAAACTCAGAGAATTTGTTCATATTTTCTTTTCTTTACCTATTTGCTCCTGATTATGACTATGGTCTTTAATATCAATTATACATCCAACTGAAATCTAAAAAACTCTTTGAGGACCTTAAAAGCCCACCAAATCTCCAAGGAACTTCTAAGTTTCTCTTTCTCCTAATAAGAAAGGTGGCAAAGTTCACTAGATTCCTGTAAATATGCATCATTCTTTGTAACTGAGACCCTTCAAAATGTCCTTCCTTCAGAGGTCTGAAGATCTATTACTACTTGTACAGTAATGAAGTCCCTTCATTTTGCTATATGTGTAATCAATACATTTTAGTACATCCAGGAAATCCTTAAGAACTCCAAGGAACCTCTGGCAGATGAAGCAGGCGATCTACGGGAAAAGACTAGTAGATTTATAATAGGAGGCAGTGGTAAATGGTTCAGGGGATTCCATGAATTCTGGAAAACTATATGGACTCCAAAAGAAAATGGGAACATAGACAAATTGTCTTCTTGGGAGGTAGGAGTGAAGACTGAAGAAGGAGGATACAAAAAAGTTTTAGATTCCCAGAGGAATGTTAAGGTAAAATAAAATGAAGGCACTGGGGAGTTCTCGTATATCTCTACCTAGAAGTTTTGAAGTGCCTTATGGTTTGTGAACAGATTTATTAGGTGGTTAGGTATATACCTCTTCAACAGAGACAAAAAATAGCTGACACCATTCTAAATATAAAACTGCAAAATAAACCATTTAAAAATATTCCAATTCTTCTGAGTATGGAGAAGAAAAAATAACATACAACAAAATACAAGTTATTTTATGATAAATAACTTTAGCAAGTTAGAAGCTTAATTAGGCTTGCAAAAACAAAATTTTAAGTTGTTAAATGTATATTACTTTATTAATAATATATACTGAGCATTATATTTGTTATATGTAATACTGGATTACAATGACTAAATAGGGGTCCTTGCCCTGAAAGAGCGCACATTCTAGTAAAGGACTGGGCACTTTTGTTTAAGACATATGTATTCAGTTTTTAACAACATTGGAAATGGCAACCCACTCCAGTGTTCTTGCCTGGAGAATCCCATGGATGGAGAAGCCTGGTAGGCTGCAGTCCATGGGTCGCACAGAGTCGGACACGACTAAAGCAACTTAGCAGCAGCAGCAGCAAACCAGCATTTCCCCATGTTTCCCAAAGAACAACCATCCTATCAGAAGGCCAGGTACATTTGGAAAACAGAATGTACATAGAGGGTAACAGGAGGATGCTGAAGGCCCTATGAAGTCTTACAGAAAAAAGTTTGACTTAACTTGGCATTTCACAAAATTAGGTAACTGCATCCTTTTTCACCTAACACCTATAAACTGATCATGGCACTTTAGAAAATGCTGACTTGGGCACACAGTTTTTAAAATGTATTCCTATATATTTCCTAAGGCACTGAAAACATAAACTTTTAACACTTTTCACATTTTCAGAAAATATATGAAAGAGCAAGTTTGCAGATTCTTAAGAACTGTAAAAATAATTTGAAGGATGGGGTTAAGAGGTTGGAGAAAAACAATAGAAAAGCTTTCCTAGGCCAGGGAAAACTATCTGAAACTACAAACTAAGGTCAATAAAGACAAAATATCCATACAATTTAAAAAACAAGTGATTTAAATGTATAATCATTTTACCAAAATCTACTCCAGGTGACTATTTAGACTGCTTCAACAAACATATCTTAATCTGCAATAAACTTGACTTATATTCTTAATTACATGTACAAGCAAGACATTACATTTTCCATATTCCATTTATTAACGTTCATTATCTTTCTGCCCTCTTCTGGATTTTAAGTTTGTACCCAATCTTTTCTCTGGATGTTAGCACCTAATGGAATTCTGGTATTTAGACACTGCTAATTGCTGATTTAATAAAAGATATCTTAACCAGATTAAAATGGGAAAATATATTCTGTTCCTTATTGCTGCAGAAAAGTAGGTAGAATTCTATTCTATATTATAAAACTACCTTTGCAAATACTACTTTTTGAAAAAAAGCACCATTAGACAATAGAATGGGAAAGACTAGAGATCTTTCAAGAAAACGAGGTATCAAGGGAATGCTTCATGCAAGAATGGGCACAATAAAGGACAGAAATGGTAAGGATTTAAGAGAAGCAGAAGAGATTAAGAGGTGGCAAGAATATACAGAAAAATGATACACAAAATATCTTAATGACCTGGATAACCATGATGGTATGGTCACTCACCTAGAGCCAGACATCCTTAAATGTGAAATGATGTGGGCCTTAGGAGGCATTATATGAACAAAGCTAGTGGAGGTGATAGAATTTCAGCTGAGCTATTTTAAATCCTAAAAAGATGTTGCTGTTAAAGTGCTGTACTCAATGTCAGCAAAATTAGAAAACTCAGCAGTATCACAGGACTGGAAAAGGTCAGTCTTCATTCCAATCCCAAAGAAGGGTAATGCCAAAGAATGTTCAAACTACTGTACAATAGCACTCATTTCACATATTAGCAAGGCTATGCTCAAATCCTTCAAGCGAGGCGTCAGCAGTACATGAACCAAGAACTTCCAGATATATAAGCTGGGTTTAGAAAAGGCAAAGGAACCAGAGATACAATGGACAACATCTGTGGATCATGGAGACAGCAAGGGAATTCCAGAAAAACATGTTTTGTTGACTATGCTAAAGACTTTGACTGTGTGGATCACAATAAACAGTGGAAACTTCTTAGAGATGGGAGTACCAGACCACCTTACCTGTCTCCTGAGAAACCTGTATGCAGGTCAAGAAGTAAGTTAGAAACTTACATGGAACAATGGACTGGTTCAAAATTGGGAAAGGAGTAAGACAAGGCTGTATATTGTAATCCTGCTTATTTAACTTATATGCAGAGTCCCATGATGCAAAATGTTGGGCTAGACGAATCACAGGCTGGAATTAAGATTGCCAGGAGAACGATCAATAACTTCAGATGTGCAGATGAAACCACTCTAATGACGGAAAGTCAAGAAGAACTAAAGACCTTCTTGATGAGGTGAAAGAAGAGAGAGAGAAAGTTGGCTTGAAATTCAACATTCAAAAAACTTAAGATCATGGCTACTGGTCACATTACTTTATGGCTAACAGAAGGGGAAAAAGTGGAAGCAGTGACTGATTTTTTCTTGAGCTCCAAAATCACTGTGGACAGTGACTGCAGCCATGACATTAAAAGAATTTGCTCTTTGGAAGGAAAGCCATGACAAACAGACAGTGTATTAAAAAGCAGAGACATCACTTTGCTGACAAAGGTCTGTATGGTCAAAGCTATGGTTTTTCCAGTAGTCACGGATGGATGTGAGAATTGGACCATCAAGAAGGCTCAGTGCCAAAGAAATGATGCTTTCTAATTACGGTGTTGGAGAAGACTCTTCAGAGTCCCTTGGACTGCAAGATCAAATCAGTCAATCCTAGAGGAAATCAATCCTGAATATTCATTGGAAGGGCTGATGCTGAAGCTGAAGTTCCAATACTTTGGCCACATGATGGGAAAAGCTAACTCAATGGAAAAGACCCTGATACTGAAAAAGATTGAAGGTGAGAGAAGGGTGAAGCAGAGGATGAGACGGTTAGATAGCAACATGGACATGAATTTGAGCAAACTTGGGAGATAGTGGAGGACAGAGGAAGCTGGTGTGTTACAGTCAATGGGGTCACATACGACTTGGCAACTCAACAACAAACCCCAGACACCTGGATTTCAGTATCCCTTGAAAATAACTTTAAAATCTGTAATTGTGATGATTGTTGAAGAATTAATGGCCCTGTTAATAATATTTAAAATAGTATTCTGATTTCTGAGTTTCTTGGCAAATTTATTTAAGCTGAGAAAGAAAATCATTGGCACATTCCTTTTCTTGCAAATATGTTCACACACACATACACACCTTTGATTATGCACAATTTCTTAAAGGAATTGTTTCTGCTATCTCATCCTGTTTAAATTTGTAACAGGTGCTATGACTAAAAGAAAACACTATGTATAATATTGAAGAGGGGACTGGTAGCTCAGAGAAAAATAATAGATTGGTCTCTGGATATGCAGTCTGTTTTAACACCAGATAGAAAAACTTTGCTTTCTCCATATTTTTCCTAAGTGGCAGAAAGTGTTATCCTGAGATTGTACCTTCACTCCTAAAAGCCATAACTTCCTCATTCTGCTCAAGTTTTTGGGTAGTTCTTGTAGACAACTGCAAATAAAGGTTTATTCACTTGTGGAGGCGTTAACATATCTAGCAGTCTTTCTAGTCTCTTCAGCTGTACCTATTACAAAATGTTGTTATTCTCATGAAAGTAAGGCTGTGGCGATTTCTCATTTTAAGGCATCTTTGGGCTTATCTTTTTTAACCAACTTGTTTTCTCTGCTAACTCATTTGGATGTTACCTTTTTCAAGATCAGGTAGCAAACTAACTTTAAAAATAGAGTGAATGAATGAACAACTGATTGAATAAATAAAACAAACTCATCCCTCTTGGACGCCCTCTGCAAATATTCAGGTTAATATTATATATGTGTTGTTCTTAAGAATATATTTAAATGATTTTGTGTACCTTTGCAGGATAGTAACATACTTATATGCAGGAGCTAACATGATTGTTGGTGATGTCTTTAACATTAAAACCTAATAGCATTTTGATGATAGTCAGGGAACACACTTTTTCAAATAGATTGTAAGTGGAATCTATACGGTCCTACAGGTTTCTCAAAGACTTTTCTGTCCCTCCATCTAGAAACAGCAGTGACAGTGTAACATCTAGCAGCCCAGCACACACCTCAATTTCTAATTTTCAGCAAACACACTGGATTTAACTCACAAATTATTCATAATCTATGAAATTTCCAGGTAATCATCCCACTACATTCTCATCTAAGGTTCATTGGTGAAACACATAGCCTGAACCTGACTTAAGGTGGCCTTTTCAAGTCTTCCTACTTGTCAGGTGCAAAAGTATTCTGTCTTGGAACAATGCTTTATGTTTCAGAAGATGACGACCTCACCCATCAAATAATTTATGATTAATTTTTAGTTTCTTGTAGACACAATGTTCCAGAAGAATGTTCCTTGGATACTTCCCACTTGAATCACCAGACTAGTGGAGGCAGTTTACAAATAGCTTCTGGCAGTGCTGGGTCCATCTGACAGCTGGCGGACCTTCTAACCCTGGCCTTCTCATCAGGAAAACTCAACCTCATGTTTCAGATATGTCCCAAAACTCTTCCAGACCTATTCTAAGAGAATCCATCAGGAAACAACTAGAAGCTCCAAGATAGCACTTAACTTGCCTGTCAATAGGAAGGTCTTGCCTCTGACTTCATTTGATGGTTCTTAACTAGATTATACTTTGTCCTCTTTTAGTATACCCTAACTTTGGCCTTCATGCTTTGAGGTTTGGTCTTGGCCACTTCTGAACTAGGTTCAAAGACTATGAAACTTTTAAGGCAGATTTTCTATTCTGAAAAATCTTTCTGTAGGGTACCTATTTAATCACTTTTCCTCTTGGAAAATAAATCTCTACTTGAGACCTATCTATCAACATAAGAGAAACAAGGACTGCTAATTTCTCTTTCATCAAAGACTGGCAAAGGACCTCCACCAGAATGACAACTGCATGACCCTGAGCAAGTACTATGCGGTTGCTACTTGCTATACTACCCTTTCTGGACTTTCTGGTTAGATTATTGCCTCAATTATAAATTGAGGAGCATCTATTACCAGAATGAGTGAAACTAACTTTACTAAAAGTAATGGACCTGTACCTAGGTATTGTTCTTATATTCTTGGCTTTGGAAACTCAAAAAATACAATAATACATTCCTTAAATGCTGAGTTTGTCCTAAATTACCACAAAATACAAAGGGAGAAACTCCTTTACCAGTGTCTTTTACTTGAATAACATGTTTGGACAGCTAGAGGTTAAAAAAAAAAAAAAAAAGAGCCTCCTTTAATGTTCAGAGTATAGCACTAGTTTATCACAAAATTTGTGAGAAAATATGCAGGTACTTGCCTTATAATTAGCAACTGATGTCCCTTAGTTTTTGTACTATATTGATGGGAAATGAGCAGTTTATCCTAGGCTGTATAAAAAATGCTATCTGGATCTCTGGTTCTGGGTAAACCTCCAGCTTTAATATGTGACTTTAAGAAAAAGAGTATGAAAACTTGCAAAGATACTGATTTCATTTGTCAAGTTCACTCATGCTCAGTCATACACATTTGCCCTGACTTTGAGGCTTCCAATACTTCCCAGGGGAAAGTAGTCACAATGTCTGTGAAGTACAGTGGTTTAGAGAAATACTATCCCCAAGTGAGGTTATACACAGTCTCAGAAAGATAAAAAAATTATGAAAGTAAGGTAATAAGGCCAATTCTCTAACCCTGCTCCTGAGAGATGGCCATTGTACTAAGGTCATATAGAATCCCCTGGCTCAGATTTCACCTTAGCCAGCAAAGAAAGGATGTGTACTCTCACTGGCAAGGAATGATGCCCCTACGCTCCTGGCAATTTAAGCTATGTCAGAATTTGCCAAGCTGCACCAGACTGAGAGCTAGGTTCTCTCTATAAGGTGTGGATAAAAAATGTTATCAGTAAACAAAGGATGCTGTGACCATCAAGCCTTTAGCCACTGCAGCTCCACCACCCCCCACCCCCTAACACACACATACACAAAGGGGAGTGTATAGAAACAAATACTACCCTAGGGAGCATATCAACAGCCCAGATACTTGCATATTCCCCTACAAAGAAAAGTGCTAAATTCATTAGCTTGAGATGTCTGCTTTTTCTTTAACAGTAATCTTTTAATGTTCTGACTACCTGGTTTCTGGTACAAAAACGCCTAATATACTCCGGTTTCTCCCTTACTTCTTTAAGATGGTCCCTCAGAGCTATCCAAGAAGCTGTCTCATTGGTTTAAATCCTTAGCAAATCCACCAAATAAAACATAATTTTCAACTTTTAGGTTGTGCTTTTTTAAGTATACAGTGGGTTGACAGCCTTTCATTGGGCATTTAGTAGATATAAAATTGCACAAGGTATTGTGCTGAGGCTAAAAATGTTATTCTATGTAGCAGTAATATTTATAGATGTTATATAAGTTGTAGACTTAAAAGGCTCATTTCAAATGGTCTTAACCTGGATACTAAATAAGTAGCACACACTGACAAAAAAGTCCAGGTGATAAGGGGAGATCCTGCAGACCCTAATTTAAGATAAAATACTGCCCAAAAGCGAAAGTTGTTCAGTTGTGTCCAACTATACAGTCCATGAAATTCTCCCAGCCAGAACGCTGGAGTGGGTAGCCTTTCCTTTCTCCAGGGCATCTTCCTGACCCAGGGATCTAACCCAGGTCTCCCACATTGCAAGCGGATTCTGACCTGGGTTCAAGCCCTGGGTCAGGAAGATCCCCTGGAGAAGGGAAAGTCTACCCATTCCAGTATTCTGGCTGGGAGAATTCCATGGACTATGGACTGTATAGTTCATGGGGTCGTAAAGAGTCAGACACGACTGAGCCTAAAAAGTCTAGGACCTCATGTTTGAGCTTACTTTTCCCAATAATTCCCTAAGAAAGGCCTTTTATTAGCTCATTCTACCAAAATTCCATTTTTGTCACTTTCACTAATCAATGACTTCTGTTTAAACTTTTATACACTACTCTTTAAATAATAAATGATTCAGATAAATTTACGGTTTTATACATATCTGCTTAGCAACTAACTATGATTCTGGAATTTGGATTTTATTACCACGACAGAATGAATGTTAGTTGAAAAAGCACTTATTTGTGAGCTAGGAGCCTTACTGTACTGTTTACCTTTGAAGAATGAGCTCAATGTATGACATAAATCAACTACATCAGCCTAATTATTGGAGTCTAAGTAACATCAGCCTAATTATTGGAGTCTAAGTAATGCACACATATTCTTTCAAATATGCCCTTTCTCTTTGGCTCAGTCTTAACATATATACATATGTAAAACATGGGGTGGGGTGCAAACCTTCTTCCTCTCAAAGACAACGCATGAATTGTAGATTTTGAACAAGTATGCATATAATGATCTACATACCAAAAAAAAAAAAGGCAAAGAAATAATTAACATATTATAATATCCATTGAGCAATTCAGAGTATGCATAACTTAGGACTAGTTTATTTAGCCTTTTTAAAAAAGAGTATGTTCAACTGCAGTCTGAGGTTGGTAGCGTTAAATTCCTATGATCATACACAAGGCCCAAAGTCAAGCTACAAGAACCTGCTGTGGGATAAAGTACGCTGGTGAAAGATGTCTATAAAAGCAAGGTCTGGACCAACTCCTAGGTACAGTTCTAGGAGAAAATGCAGCAAAGAGCAACAGAGCAGGTAAAGACAAAGGTGAAAAGGAAGATGGCAGTGTGACCTGGAGACACCACTGGAAACATTCTGATCAATGTCACCCTTGCACACTGAGTACATACTACTACCACTGCTCCAGTGGAAATAAATCCATATATATCTATAGGTATTCTCAATAGCAAGTGGAAGAATTACAGCAGAGACCTCTTCTGAATTAATTTAATCCCTTAGCCATATATTTTCTATGAAGGACAAATTGAAAAATGATTAAAAGCATTTAAACGATCTTTAAAATCTATCGCAGTTCTTCAGAAATAGATTTTGGCTTGTTTGCTATAATCCTCACAATCTCAAGAACTAAAATGATATGCCTTAAATTTCAAAATGTCTTTCTCTAGAGGCCAACAACTGCAAAATAAAAATCAGCCCCAGCTGCGGTGATTCTCTCAACTTACTACTTGTCTTTAGTAATATAACTTTACTTTTTTGGATATGACAGGGCCCTTTAAGATGCCCATGCCTGCTGAGAACTTCTCCCTAGAAAAATGCAATAAAAACATCTGTTTCACAAGGATGGCGGACTCCCTGGGCGCTCTTCTTATCTAACTGTGAATATATTACTATTTCAAAAGACTCTTCAGAAAGTGATACTGAGAACAGAGTAAGAAGAGAGTATCTCCTGGGGTAAGAAGCTGTGAGTGAGAACCCACCCAGGGCAGTGTACTGCTGATGTTACTACTCCTAGTTTTGGTGATCCCCAACTTTCCATGCAACAGAAAAAATAAATGAGGTAAGCAAACGACAGTGTGAAGGATGGATTTAGTTTGGTGGGAAGAGAGCAAATTCCTGCATACCCTAAAGAGGGAAGCTTCTTTTCTGTTTCCAGAGGAACAGGAGGACCATCATTTAACTGCTGATTAATTCTGAGGAAATCTGTCTTTAAATGCAGTTAACAGGAACAGATATTAGAACAGGACCTAACTTCCTATTTACTTAGGCTATCAGTAATCACTAATTGCTGTCATTGTTAGTATTGTTAATGACAGGGAAATTTGATTTTAAAAATGTAGTCCAATAATCTTAAAATTTTCATCTTTGTTTTAAAGATCTGGAAGTACTGCAGTCAACTGCAAAATAGTGTCAGTTATTCTGTACCCCTGAAGAACTGTTTATAAGTATTTCTCATGTACATTATCACACAAAGATAATGAGAATTCTTTTGAGTCCTACCTACTACAAATTATGTCAAAGAACCATGACACTTTAAAAAAACTGTTGCCACTGATTAGTTAGAATTTCCCTCAATGTATAGCAAAATGCCTCAACAATTTACATTGACCCTGGTGGCTTTCAATTTTGATGCTATACATGAATAGCTTGTGGTATGTTTTCAGAGAAAAACAAAAGCTAAATAAATTAAATTATTAAGTTAATACTACTCTGACTCCTATAGTTATGAAGGAAAGAACTGTATCTACTGTAATGAAAACTAATTACATAGTTTTGCATTTTGGCTTAATTCCTATGTTATTGTTTCGCCAACAAGACTGCCAACTTCTTAAGCTTTACAGCTAGTCAAGAATTGAATTAAATTTGCATTAAATACAAAGTTAATGTCTTTGGGGTTTAATTTTTTTTAATTAATAGCAAAGTTCAATGTCATAAGAGTCAATGTACCAAAAAATTGAAACAGAAAATCAAAACTCATTAAAACAATTCCTGTTTGTTTGCTCAGTAATATATTTTTCACATTCAGTGAAAATTCTCTTGCCCTTCTCATAATTAAACTATTGGAATATTTTTTGTGGATCTGAATTTTCAAAGAATGTGATTTAAACACTTAATACAATTTTGAGTAATACTAATCCTAACATTGATACTAACATTAATGTAATGCTGCTTTGTACGCAATTATACTCAACTATTTCTATACTAAACAGAATTTTGAACTTAATATTAAACATCCTGCTTTTGTATTATAAATTAAGAACCTTATGGTCTGAATATTTCATTATCATTGTTTAAAGGCCGCAGTTAAGAAAAACTTACTACTGGAGGTTTCCTTGAGGGCCAAGTTAATTTCTCTTCCCTCACCTTTTGCCCAAGGTAAGCATTCAACAAATATTTACCTAATGATTTAGTAATCTGCACTGACAAAAATAAACAAATATTTCTTTGGTTTAGTATTAATGCTCTCCTGGTTTTCAGAAGTTATTAAATACTATTAGTGAAGTGCTAAACTACTATAAACTGTAATGATACTACAATAAGCAGTTTGGGGCTTACTTTTCTTTTTCAGTGATCAAAACAGATGAGATAAATAACACAACAAATGTAGGACCTTAAACCCATAACAATTTTAAAAATTCAAGGTTAGATAATTGACCTAAACACCAAGTGAGACCAACTTCCTCAAAAAGCACATTTGGGATTGCCTCTCCAAAGAATACTATAATTGGGTAACATTTAATGTTCTTCTAGCTATTGTCTTACTAAGAAGTCTTTTTTAGTTGAAAATTATAACTTTCTTTAAGCAAATTGCACTGAATTTATGTACAAAGCATAACCTTTAATATATACTGAACAGAAGCAACAATGAAATACCCCAAAGAACCAGACCCTACACAGATACATTATTTAGTAATCTGTCAACAGCAGATTCAGAATATCTACAATTACCCTAATCTGCAGCATAATAAACTATTACCTCACCTTTTAAAAGCTTAGTTACCAGTACTCCTTTAGAATCACTTGAAGGAAAGTCTACATCTATGATTTGATATTGTAATCAAATGTTCAAATAAGATAAGTTAGTCCACATAAAAAAGTATAGCAGCAGACACAAGCAGAGCAGCAAGTGCTGAAAGCATTCTCACATCTTACCAAAGGTTCCTTTCCAAGATCATCTTTAATGAAACATAAATTTAAGTTCAATAGCCCTGTTCAACCAATTAAACCTGGGAGTAACCTAAAATCCACAATTTCTCTGATGAATCAACATATCACTTTCTCAGTTATTTAAGCTGTTGAAATCACACCTGACACGCTTGATTTGAAATTTGGTATAGTTTTTTACAAGAGGGAATTTTAAACATCACGATTTCTTGATTAAATAATACTAAAACTGATAAGGATCAAAGAGTCATATAAGATAACAGAAACCTCTAATGGTGTTCAGGCTCTGCAGTTACTATTAAGAACAACTTTGCATTTTTTCACACCAAAAGGGCTTTGTCAACATCTCATCAGATCAGTAAACTATATGAACTGAGTTTTGACAATTTCCACTATTATCAGTAATGTTTATAGGACTATTTTCCATTAATTCTTGAAACTATGAACTATATTTTATTTATATCTTATCCAATTAGAGACTATCTATGTAAAACTGTCACACTTCTCTAGCAGTTTCTTTTCCAGGATCCACCTGCTCTGTGCTGCCCACTATAGGAAATGCAGTATGGTACAGAGAAATGTAATACTATGCACTGGAGTTACAATTAGTGGAATCCCATTAAAATTTTTTTTCTGGGTACTTGGGTCCTAAGATAGGCTTTTCTTGCAAGAGATACAAACTGATCAGTGGTAACCAAGTTTATTACATATATATATATATATATATATATATATATATATATATATATATATATATATATATATATATATATATATATATATATAAAGAACATCAGTAGGAAAAGACAGCACCAGAAACTGTATCCCGGTAATGCATGCGCCTGGAGCAGCGAGCGGGTGAAGCAGGGGATGGGGCATGGAACTTAGTGATTGAGGCGCAGCCTGCAGAAAGATGCGGTTCTGCAGTACAGAGGGAAGATGAGGGTTAAAATCAACACAAACAAAATACCTCAAAAAAATGTCATGCAAATACAAAAGACTGCTGTAACTGGATTAAAAAAATTTGAGGTATACTATTCGTGGAATGCATTCCTCAGTTTCATAAAATGAATCTCTTTCCTTAAATTTTACATACCTCTTACAGGCAAATACTCATTAATAGCTTACTTTGGCCTTATATTTTTCTAGTCTTGGGAAATAGAACCGTTTAACAATCTGACAAATATTTGTTTTATGTTTTTGTCTTCTTTGACTAGAACATATCTAAAGTGCTATGAATTTAAATTCTATCCATCAGATATTCTTTAGGACTCCATTTTGAGGATGACAGCGTCTTCGGCAGAAAAATAATCCTTTCTTTCCTCAGAATCGATTGTCCCGTTACATATCACATTTTAAATGTTAAAAAAAAAAGGGCATTAAAACGTTAGGATCACACTCCAGGTGTTTAGCCTTTGCTATCTGTACTGCAAAGCAAAACACACTATTGTATACACACAAACACACACAAACAGCAAGCAGTCAGTGGATTAGAAGTGGCCACCTCCCCGTTAAAAACAAAACCAGAAAATGTCACCCCTCCGTCCTGCCCTTGAAATTCGAAATAAGACAGCCAGGTTCGCCCACTCCAGTGGGATACGAGAAAAAACGTTCTAACGTTTAACCTAAAACACGGTTAAAACATACAACCCTAGGTCCAGACGACTTAATTTTCAGTGTACGTGCCTTCGTTCCCACTCCTGCCCCAGTAGCATCATCCAGGGCCCGGGTCCCGACGGCGACCACCCGGCGCGCCGTGGCTGCCGGCATCCGCGAGGACCGCCGACTCCGGGCAACCCGGCTCCCGGCCGACTGACGGAGCAGGAGCGTCCGCGGCTCCCGAAGCTCACGACTCTGGCAAGGGATCCCGGTTGGGCGGTGGACCCTGGCATTTAAAAACTACTGAAAAGTCTCGCTGTTGAAGTGACTCGGCGGAGACCGCTGCCACTTGGCGTCGCCGGGTCCCGGTCCTTTCTGAGCCGTCCGGGCGGCCCAGGCGACCCTCCGCGAGACCGCGGTCAGCTCCTGGGAGCGGGGAAGAGCAGCCAAAGCCAAAAGACGCCGCGGCAAGTTCCCGGAGCAGTCAGCTGCAGCTTTCCCTTCTCTCTTCAGTTACAAGTCCCCCGGCAGCTTCGGGCGCTTCCTTAGAGAAAATGAAAAAAGTGAAAAAGCGTGGAGGTGCTAGAAGTCGCTGACATTTTCCGTCGAAGCAGATCCTCTCGGGTCCATCCCTTAAGCAGGATTTCCAAACTCATATGCATCCTTAGCGGAGGTATTCCATGTTGACAGATCTCTCGCCTCCCACAAAATGGGGCCGAGGAGGCGGCCGCTGTCTCCTCTATGGGCGCCGCCATTTTGTGAGGCGGCGGCGCGGCGGCAGGAGCCCGGGGTGTGTGTAATGGTTGAATAGAATGACCCCCTCTAGGGAATCCCCGGCGCTGACAGTTACGTAAGGGGCTGTGCGCAAGTGCGGCGTTTAGGGAATCCGCAAAGCTCGGGACTCGCAGCTCTGCGGCCCATCTCTCCACCACCCCTAAGAGGACTGGTGGGGGAAGGGACGGAGGACCTGGTCTCCCTTCTGCCCCGCCCCCCCTCGCCTGCAGCCTGGGCTTCGCTTCTCCACTCCCCCGGCCTCGTCTCCGCCCCTCACTGGCTTCCGAGACACTTACTGGCCCTTGGGTGTCAGGAACTTCCTAGCCATAGCCTTATTCCAGCCCCATTTAAGAGGCAAACTTTACTTGAGAAATAATGATTCCTAGAGTGAGCACCGGAAGCGTGGCTGGACTATATTACATAATTCTTTTCACTACCAAATAAATGTTCTCATTGGAATCACCACCTGAAATAATCCATCCAACCCTTTACTAGCCTGTGACCTTGGGTGTCGGTGACTTTGCCCGTAGTGGCCATCGCGGAAATGGGAATAATAATATGCTTCAAAATTCTTGAAACTTAATTAACATTTGCAGCAAACGGCTGACCCCAACACCCCTTGTAGATACAAACTTATGGTAGTATTTGTTGAGATTTGAACAGCCTCTTTTTTTGAGCTTCAAAAATATTTTAAACCGGGATCGCATTTAAGACATTTGAGAAAAAGCAAAAACATAAGATTTTATTCAATATTTGTTTTAAGCAAACTATAACATACCTTAATATAAAAATATAAACGTTAATTATTATCGTCCAAGTTCAAAAGATTGCTTCCCAATCAGTTTAATTACTGTTTGCATAACTGCACAGAATAATCTAGTTTGAGAAATGAAACCAACCAAAGTCAAGATGAATTAAGAGCATGATTCCATTTCCACAGAACTAGGACAGACAGTTCACATTGTATTTAATTTACAGTTTGCCAAAGTTAGTTTGTGGGTAAGTCATGGAAAATGTGCTAACCAGGCCCCCCCAATACTATCACCACAAAGCTCAGAAAAGCTGATTCTTTTAGACCTAAAAAAAAAAAAAAGGTGACAGGTTGACTTTATTCCGATCAGTGAATGAAACTAGCGTGAGGAGCTTCCCCTCTGGGCTTCCTTTCCCTCTCGAGCTCCACACTAGTTCTGTCGGGCGGGCGGGGACTCCAAGGCGGCCCTGCCAACTGCCGGGCCGGGGACGCGAACATCGCCTCCACCCCTAACCCTGGAACAACCGGTAGTGGCCGTTTCCCCGCGCCTCCCCCCTTTCCGCCGGCTTTGTGTGCGTGTGAAATGTGCGGCACATTGCAGATGAACCCTAAGCCCGGCGAGCCCAGTCTATTGTTCCCCGCGAGGAGCTGCCGGGGCGGTGTGGAGTCAGGCGCAGTGCCGCGGCCGGCCCTCGGGGGTCGCTGTGCGGCTCTGGCTGCCCGGCCGTGGCGGCGACGCTGGAGGCGGCAGAGAGGGAGGCTGGCGGGGAGGGAAGCGAGCGGGCGGGCGGCGCGCAGCGGCTCGGCTGCCGCCGGTGCCTTCTGCCCGGGGACGCCCCGGCCGCGAGGCCGCGCGTGAATGTGTGCGAGGGCCCCGCGGAGCTGCGGCCGGAATACACGCTGTCACCCCGCTTTCCACAAACCACCACACAGACCTCCCCCTCCCCACCCCCAGCCCCGCCTGCCCCAGCCCCGCCGCCGCCGCCGCGGCCGCCGAAACTCCCGGGCCTCCGGCCACCCCGGCCCCTCACCGTCGGCTCGCCTTTCCCCTCGCCCGCTCGCGCGCCCCCGGCAGCAGCACCATGTTGAATCGCGTCCCCGGGCCGAGCCTCCCGAGCCGGCGGCGCTGAGAGGCGGGCGAGAGCCGGGCCGCGGGAGGGAGGGAAGGAAGGGGTGGGGGCCGCGCTCGCCCCGCGGCTTCGCGCGGATCCGGCAGTCGCCTGCCCCTCTAGTTTCGCTCCGATTTCTTTAAACTTTTTTAGAAATTCCCCTCCCTCCTTCCCTCCTCTCCCCCTGGCCTCCTGCTCCCTCCTTCCCCTCCTCCTCCTCCTCCTCCCCCTCCCTCCCTCCCTCCCTGCGCCGCCGCCGCCGCCGCCGCCGCCGCCGCCGCCACCGCCGGCCCATGACTGAGCCCCGCCGCCGCCGGCCGAGGAATGGGCTCCGGGCTCTGGTAGGAAGCGCTGGGAGCGGGGGGCGCTTTTAAAACACCGATCTGGGTTTTTTTTTAAACCTCCTTTGAAAAAATAATGGCAAACTCGACGGGGAAGGCGCCTCCGGACGAGCGGAGAAAGGGACTCGCTTTCCTGGACGAGCTGCGGCAGTTCCACCACAGCAGAGGGTGAGAGCAGAACCGGGGGGGCAGCGCCGGGGCGAGCCGGGGCGAACGGGGCTCTCCCGCTCGGGCCGCCGCGGGGTCCCGGCTGACAAGTGCGGGGCTTTCTCTCTCCCGCAGGTCGCCTTTTAAAAAAATCCCTGCGGTGGGTGGGAAGGAGCTGGATCTTCACGGTCTCTACACCAGAGTCACTACTTTAGGCGGATTCGCGAAGGTGAGTGGAAGTTTTAATTTGTATTTCCCTCTCGCTGGCCTCCTCCAAAAAGTCTCCTTTGACCCCGGAGTGGGCGCTCGGGGCCGGGGGGGTGGCCTGCGGGGGCCAGAGGCGTTCTTTTCGCTCCCAGCCGGTGGCACGGAGGCGGACGGCGGCGGGGCTGTTTTTGGCCTGGTGGCTCGCGTGCGCGCGGCGGGCGCGGGGCTCGGCGGGCGGGCGGCCCGGCGCCGGCTCGCGCCCTGCCCGGTGCCCGGCCGGCCCGGCGGGGTCTGAGCGCCGCGGCGGGGAGTGCGGGCGTGCGGGGCGCCCGCCCGAGCCCCGCGCCCGCCCCGCGCCCGCCCGCCCGCTCGCTCGCGAGTCAGCTCTGCCGCCGCTGCCGCTCTAGCACAGGCGGAGACACAGAGACACACAGACTCTCAGAGCAGTTTTCGTGCAACTCAAAATTAGCGCGGGCAGGTTTAACATCGATAATCGGCTGCGAAATGATCCCGGCAGCCGGGGGCACAGCCTCGGCCCCGTCGCCCTCGGTTTATACAGCTAACAAAAGAAACCAGGACCTGTCTCCAAATAGCCATCTTAGGCTTCAAGGCTAGGCAGAAGCTGTAGGCCTCAAAGAAGGGCCTATGGAGATGGATAGATGTGGGAGAGGGATCGGAATCGGCCCCGGCCCCGGCCCCCCCAGAACCTGCGGACGTCGCTGTCCGGAACAGTATTGATCCTTTTGAACTTTTTTTTTTTTTTTTTAGTGTAAACGGACCGCGTTGAGATTTAAAAGGGGGCGACAGAGGGACTTGCGATTGGTTATTGTCCGGGCTTCAAAAACAAAACAAACCCACCAACACCCCCTCTTCCGCCCCCCAAAACAAAACAAGTGCTATTAAATACAGGGCTCTCGGGTGAAAACACAGTGATTCAAGCAGCCCTTGCTTAGCTACTCTCACGGATCGAGCCGAATCACCCACCGATTCCTGAGGGATCTGCAGATCTCTGTAGAATGGGTATTTATTTCAGAGTTAAGTTAGAGTTTTCTTGGATTGTGCACTTTCAGACAAGTGTGGCTGTGTTTTTAACAGGTTTCTGAGAAGAATCAGTGGGGAGAAATTGTGGAAGAGTTCAACTTTCCCAGAAGTTGTTCTAACGCTGCCTTTGCTTTAAAACAGTATTACTTGCGGTGAGTAGTAGTTACTCTTCCAACAGTGTTGGGAAATAAGGGATTTATGGGGAGATTTGTTTTAGCAAAAAGAAAAAAGAAAAGCCCCAAGCAAGGAACAAACCTTGCACATCAGTTTCTAAACTTCTGCTAATTTCAGTCTGAGAAACATTAAATATCCACAAGGGAGGTTCTAAGAAGGAGAAAGTTTTCCTCACCTATTTTAGGATTGTTTACATTTTTCATACACAATCATTACAGGTGACACCCCACCCCCCATCTTGATAAACATTCTTTTGTGACATTGTTATTGATTGCTTGATATCCACAGAGGGGCAGAAAGGTGATGCTGAGTAAAGAGTCAAGATAGTTAATGAAACTTTGTATCCCTTGGGAAATTTTTTCTTTGTTTTGGAAACTCCTTTGCCTTTTTGAATTCTGACTTGAAGATTTTGTTAAAAAATGAAACCTCTATGTGGACCCGTGTTACTGAGTAGTTTTTCAGTAGAATATTTCTGCATAGCATAGCACGTTGGTGCCTTAAGTGTCCAGGATTGTTTTTGTTTTTTTTTAAAGAAATTCTTATGTTTTTTGAAATTTTTGACTGACTGAAAAGCATTTAAAATGATTATTATCTATTTATGAAAATTAGGGATGCTACAAAATGGAATACTATAATTGGGATTTTCTTTCATTCTCCCCCTTTTTTGACTATTTGACAAAGTACATTTCTTATTTAGTTGGCATGCGCTATAGTTTAGATAATATATTTTGTGATTCAGCATTTATTTTTCTGAGTTTTTCTCCTAGGAATACTTTGATATTGTAATGTATTATGAGGTCATCATTTATTTTTCGTATTTAGTTATCCAGAGGTTCTTTAGTTGGTGTTTGTTATTTAACACTAAAATAATGCTCTTCATATTTTTTGTTTCTTAATAATGATGTTATAAAATGGCCTTTTTTAGGTAGTGTGGCTACTGTATAATTTGAGTTTGGCATTTATCGTTGCTCCAAATGCAGTATCCAAATGTAGATATACTGTGTTATGTTCAGCATTCTGGAATAGGAAATGCAGTAATTGCACAGGTGTGCTTTCTATTGGCTATCTTAGATTGACTTCATGCTTGAAGCTGAAGAGTTCACATAACTTTGTGAGTAGTTACTGAGTTGCACAGATGTCTAGAAAATATTAAATATGATTAATTATCTCTTGTGAATGTGTGATGGCATGTGTCAGAGTGCTTTTTAAAATAAAAGATTGAAATGAAAAGCAAAGTAAAACTAAATTAACCTCCAAAACTGTTGATTTTGTAATGTGGTGAGAAGTAGAGAATTTTTCATTCGTGGTGATACTTATTTTTTCAGTTACAATACTGAGGAGTACTGTTAATACATGTCTTGATTTTCTGGTAATAAGTTTGAATCATTTGAGTTTTAGACCGTTTAAAATACATGTTTTAAAGTTATATCTAGTACTTATTGGATGATTTATTGATTTCAGTATCCAAAAGGTGCTGTATGATATATATGTTTCATGGGATGTGTGTTTTTCTGAAGAACTCCCAGTTTATTACAAGTTACATAAATACTGTTTTTCCAGTTGTGATTTCTATCTTTGGATCATATCATCCATTGATTATACTTATAGGTACCATTTTTAACTATATAGTTTCCAGATTGTTTGGAACTCCTTGTGCTATTCTCAGATCAGTTTGAGTTTTATGCTCTTATTAGAAGCTACATTTTGAACTATGTCCTTAGCTAAACTTGTTTTTCCTCCATATGTCACTCTCCAGGTTTGTTTTTGTAGGGTTGTAGCTAGGCTACTAGGAAAAAAGTTGAAGCATTTGTTTTGGAAAATAAAACCATGTGAAGATTTTCATGGCTTGTAAAGAAATACAAAAGAAATATGCTGGTCACAAACTGGGTACTACCAACCTTGGAAGATTTTTTTCCATAGTGGTGTAATATTGCTCAGTTAGAGGACATGTATTATGCTGGGTTTTACACCTTCCTCTGAAAAATCTTAACTGGCAGACAGGATGCCAAGCTTTCACAGTAATTCAGTTACTTAACCATAAGAGTGCCTTTTCATAGTAAGAAACAGTAATCAAGTGACTTTGTTAAGTTCCCTCTTTGATATATTGAATTGAATATCATGGTTTCTGATGAGTAGATAATGCAGTGTGTTTTATAAATCACAGGTGGACCAATTTTTTTAAAAAAATATGAATGGCTGTTTCATTTGACTTCTGTAAGATTGTCATTCCATGTGTTCTCATTTACTCTGCAAGTTTAATATTTGCTGACATTCTTCTGTAGTTTCATTATTAATTAGATGTGTAATTGTTAGCCTGGTGTTTTATGATGTAGTTTCATGATACTACATTTAAATAAAGAAGAGCAAGCTAATGCGCTGCTGTGTGTGCACATAGATATGTGTGTGTATATGTATAAATATATATATATACACACTAGAATTTTTGTGTTCATTTTGATGCATAGACATTAAGTATAGAGACTTGAGTTTAGTTGTCTGTCTAAAGTTAGCTTGATTGTATCCGACATTATTCAGTTGTAGATTGTTCACAAAAATTTCTCACAGTCTAAAATTAAAAATGCAATTGAATGTTTTAACATTGGCATTTAAAAGTCTGGCTATTGCTCATCTATGGTGTCTATATATTTTGTTTTCACTTAGGTCCTTTCTTGGTATGTACATCTCAGTATGTTCCACAGATATTTATTATTGGACTGTCTTTATAAGTTTAAAAAGATAAGATATAACTTCCTACATTTATTATAGATGAAGAAGTTAAAGTACAGAAAAGTCTAAATGGCTTTAGAGGCATTTGTTATTTCAGCAAAATAGTTGTATTCTTGACATGTGTTCAGTAATATTTAATCAGTCACTTATGAATTCCCTTCTCTAGTCATAAATGATTTTAAGAAATTAAAATATAATTGGAAATTACTTATGGTTAAATTTATGCCTGAGTGTATTTATACTCAATGTGTTCTTTATTTATTCAGTTAATTTTATATTTTTGTTCTGTTTTGGTGCTAATATTGGGGGACAATTTACAGGTCTTTTTGTTTAGAATTTAAAGCCTTGATGTGAAGACTTAGATAAATATTTCAGATATTTTAGTTGAACAATTTTGTTTTAGCTTACTTAGGCCAATAGTACGGTGATAGTCAAGGTTAACTTGATGTTCCTATTATAACACTTGACTTTTTGAAAAAGAGGTAGAGTATCTTGGACTTAAAAAAAATTGTTGTACAAAACTGTATATTGCTGGTTTTCTTACAACTGTTTTACATGGACCTTCCTTTGGAATAGTCAGAAACTTAACTATAGAGTTTTCAGTTTTACTGTGAATTTATTCTTCTTTTTCCCGCTTGGTGGATGAAGCCCTCCCTTAAGTTATAGAAATGAAAGTCTGCATTTATCAGGTAAATAGAATAAATACACTTGTGTGTTGAGTAGTTAGTATCTACCATGTAGATCACTTTTTTTTTTTAAGAGAAAGCCTTTTATGAGTCACTTGATATTAAATGATAGAATGCTTCAAAATTTTAATAAGTAAATTAATAAATTGAGTTTGTGTATCAATAGAATTGATAAATTGTGATTTGTTCTCCTCATGTAAGGAATGAAAGTAATATGGAGACTGGAAGAAAAACTGTATCTAAAATTATTTACATATGCATTTAAAAATTAATTTTATGAACTGTATCCTTCATTTTGAACAAATCTGATTTTGGTATCATCTGATATTCTGTTACATTTTAGAGGGTGTGTAAACTTGTTGAAAGGAGAAGTAGAAAGTAGAAAAAGTTGAAAGACTTATCAGACCTCAGCTAGGCTGGTGTTGTGTGTTAGAAACCATGTTCTGAACAACTCAAATTTGCCCTCAAGTAGAAATAAATCTAACTCTTTCCAGGGTGGATAGTTTCACTGAGGATGCAAACTAAGAACTGTAACTCCCAGAAATGTTTATATGTTGTTTTGCATTTAAATTTTCTGCCTTAGCTGTTAAGTAAAAATGTCTGTTTCTAAAGAGAATCACTTTTTTATAATCCTACCTCATCTCTGTTATAGATTCAGTGTTTTCAGTTTGGATGTGTGTGAAATCCACTGTAACTTTGATAGAGAAGTACATCACTTCTGAGAATATTTTATAATCTGAAATGGAATTATATTGGAAGTTGAAAAAGGAAGGAAAAACATTTAAATTCACTGGAATTTAAATGCATTGGTCAGTGAGTTAAGTACTCAATATGTGTTTTTAGGTAAAGTATTTAGAGTTTTTATTATTATTTGTGGGGAGGCTGCTTATCGGGTATTTTCTTGAGTGGTATAGTCCCTACTAAAGTTTACTAGTAAAAATAAAGTTTGTTTGAATTGGGACATATAGAGTTGTGGTGGGGGGTTCTCCCTCTCTTTCTTTGATCTGCCACCACCATCCTCACCACACTCTTGGGTATTTAGTTAGAGTGGAGATTCCTAATTTGTGCTATATAAAACAATTGTTTCCCTGAAATGTCCTTGAAAAGTGAAATGAATATGAGCATTATAACAATGCTAAATTTGTGTTACCTTACTGAGGGACTTCGTAAACTTTATTTGGTTACTGTGCCTTGTGGATCTTAAGACAATTTGGAGAAACACTGTTACCTCCCTCCTGCCACCTGTAGTAAGTGGTGGTTCCCAAACATCACCACTCATCATAGGGGAATGTTTGAGGAACATCTGCTAAGTTCTATGGAGCACAGTTTGGGAACCTGAGCTAGAATAAATGAGAGTTAAGGAAGAAAAATTTTAAGTGTGGAAAATGAGAAATGAGAGGTAATTATGTGTATTTATATAGACATATATAAATACAGATTTAAATGATTTTTATGGAGCTATTAAGTTGTTTATCAATGGCTGTGCAAAATTATATTGTTAACACTTAAATAGTTGTTCGAATAGGGGACATTAAAATTATCTTGTGTTCATTGCCAAGGAGAGAAAGGTAGCCGAATCATTGTGTTTTGTGGTATAGTAATTATTTTTATTGAAATGTAATAGTCATGCTAATGTCTGTATATGCTTCAGTTTTACCATTTTAAAAACAGAGGTCATAATTATGAATTTTGATTTCAGGGAAAGCTGTTTAGAAGTAGCTTTTGGTTTAAGGACCAAACTTCCTGGAGATAAAAATAGAGATGTTAGAATTAAAGATTGTCATCAAATATTTTTATGGTTTGAAATTGTAATTGTAATTTTTATGGAAAGCAAAAGTATTGGCTTTAGAATTTAAAATAAATGTAAATAACATGCCTAGTTCAGTTATCCATAGTAGAGCCCAGTAAGTAGGCAGGTTGATTCTTTTTAGTCAGAAGTACACAAAAATGTATATATGTTGACTGATGCTCATATTGATTGCCTATCGTAAAGTTTATTAATGGATTCTCTTTGTAAATTAAACTTTTGGGGGACCTGAAATAAACAGATGGTTCAGAGCAAATTGTCACTCTCAGTAACTTTCAGATTTTGTGAATTTTACTAGTATGTTTTCGAAGAACTTTGTATTGAAATGGAGTCTTAACATATATTTTTTTGGTTTCAGACATTAAAAAATACCACTTGTGCTTGGATACTTTTTGAGTATTCATCATGCTATGAATTCAAAGTTAATTAATTGATTATATATGCTCCTTGTGACTAGGTATAATGCAAAGATCTATTGCTGGAACTGAAATCTCTTAGTGATATCTAGGAGTAGATGCTGCATTATAAATTATTGCCCCCAAATGCTAGATTCATACTTCAATTAATGTCTAAGTCAGTGTTTGCAGGTCTACCCCATCTTCCTGCAAGAGCATTTGATGGCGGGGCTAAATCTCTTGTTCTGGCTGTTTTATCTCATTAGTCTCTTGATGGTTCCCTTTTCCTTTTCTTGTCATGCCATTGGTTTATTAAAATAATGGGGTCACTTGTCCTTTGTTGTTGTTGTTGTTTAATTCCTAAGTCGTGTCCGACTCTGTGCAACCCCACGGAAGTAGCCCACCAGACTCCTCTGTCCATGGGATTTCCCAGGCAAGAATACCAGAGTGGATTGCCATTTCCTTCTCCAGGGGAACTTTCTTTAGAATGCCCTAAGTTCTGGATTTGGTTGACTGCTTCCTTCTAGTGTCAATTAACCTGTTCCTCTATCCCCTGAATCCATTTCCTAAAAACTATTAACATTAGATCTAAATGTTGAAAAAATTCAAGTTTAGTATTTTAGGCATTCTTTAATAGGTATGTGTGTGTTTAGTCCCTCAGTCGTGTCCGACTCTTGGGACCCCATAGACTGTAGCCCTCCAGGCTCCTCTGTCCATGGAATTCTCCAGGCAAGAATACTGGACTGGGTTGTCGTTTCTTTCTCCATTCTTTAACAGGTAGTGCTGTGCTTTCATCACATTATGTGGCATATAATGTTTAGTTGTCCTGCTTTAGTGGTGTTAAGATTGATCAGAGTTTTTAAGTATTATGATCTAAATAAAACCTTGTATTTTTTAAAAGTATGCCCCAGGTGATTCTTAAGCATGCTGAAGTTTGAGAGCAGCTGATCTAAGTATTGTAATTAAACCGATTTAGTTGCTGAGATAACTGGTTTAACTTGGCGTCCACGTGTTGGCCAGGGCTGCATCCAGAACAAAACCTGTAGGTGACACCTGGTCTGGGGCATCTGCTCGGGCTGCACCTGTCATCTCCAAGCAGAGCCTGCATGCACCCTGTTTTGTTTCTGGACTCTAGAGAAGGTAACCCAGGGGTCCACTTCAGTTGAGGGAGGAAAAAAGGGTAAATGAACTACCAATTTGAACTTATCCTAAATGTATTTGTATAGTAATTTAGATTAAAAACAATTAATTAAAAATAAAATTTTATTAATATCTAGTGTTTTAAAAAAGTAGAACTTTTGTAATATTCCCCCAAATGGAATGCCATTTATTTTATTGAATTTAGTGAATGTTTTTTCCTCTTTGTGAGGATTTTGTTGGTCTATACCAATACTGCTTAGGGGAGTTAACTTATATTGTATAAATTCCTTTAACAATACTAGCAATAGCTTATTTTGTTTCATGCACTTAATCTTCATTTTTCAAACCATTTTCGTATGTGAGATTTTAGTTTTATCATTTCAAATTTCAGAAGTAATTGCTGTTATCTAATCTCATAAAAAAATAACACTTAGAAAAGAATTTCTTTACAGCACTCAAACTCTTTTCTTCTGGAGCATATGGGCTATTTAAAAAAAAAAATGGCTGTAGGTTATATCCAGCTTTCAATTCTAAGCGTCAGCCATAACTGCCACTCAGTAAGGTTTATTTTATCTATTTTCAAACTGCACTTTCTCCCCCTTACGTTTCCATTCCCTTCCCTGGCTATAGACTTAGCTTTAACATTTTACAAAGCATTGTCTTGGACATAACCCTACATCAGCCACAGTTGTTAAATATCTTCGAGTATATTCCATGACCAAGGAATGTTTACCTTTTGTTTCTTTTAATAAATTACTTTCATTACCGTATAAAGGGACCAAACCAAAACGTTGCTTTATATGAAGCAGGATTTGAAAAAAGTTGTGTAAGAATCTTTTGTTTGAATATATACCTTATTGTGATATGTGGCAAGTTATCTTTAATTCTGTTCTTTCTTTCTGAGTTCTTTACTATTGTACTTGGTAAAGTCTTACAGTGTTCAGTGGTCAGTTGCTCTGCACAGAAATGATGACTATATAGTTATACACATCTTTCATGGTGAGGTGTTTTCAGATGAAATTTGTTTTTGCCCCTCTCCTAGCCAATTGGTTATTTTAAATAAAATGTTAATATAAGTATTTTATGTTAATATGAGGTCGGTGGGAATATTATTCTGTTAAAATGGGACAAAAACTAGGCTGCAGTTTGGTCCCTAACCTGTAGTACTTTAGAAATGGGGCTGAATTTAACTGTGTTAGTAATAATGCCCAAGTTGATCACACTTTTCATAATGGTTCATAGATCAAGTGAATTTTCAAAGTACTTGAGCTCAGATCAGACCACTAAGTATTTCATAAACAATATTTAGTACCTTAGCAGCTATGCCTCCAAGTGTACTCGTAAGTAATAGGTCAAGAGTGTTTAAGTATAATTAAATATAAAAAGATTGGTATAATCTTTTTCGTTTACACCATTAAAAAGTCAAACTTCTGAATTTTTGAGTAGTTTTTCCTGGTAGCTCTACACTGCAGTGTATTAATATAGTAATAAGAATCTGATTGAGAGAGAAATAATAAACCTATCATTTTCTTTTTTCCCCAAGTGTTCTTTTTTCAAAATTGTTAAATTTTTTTGCTATCTATATGTACATTTTTTTACACTTTATTTATATTGACCAATTGTTTTTTGCCATATTTGCTTTGTAGTTTCCTTTTTATATGTGATGTTGTATATGTATGTACGTGTATTCTTGTTTTTGTTACTGTCATTTAATCATTTGCTGTCATTATAGTTACACTGCCCTTTCCTCCTAAATATAAGTGTATATTACTTAAGAACAAAAACGTTATCTTATATAATAATAGCATGCACGCCTGCGTGTTTAGTCACTCAGTTGTGTCCAGCTCTTTGCGATCCTATGGACTGTGTAGGCTGCCAGCTGCTCTTTCTGTGGGATTCTCCAGGCAAGAATACTGGAGTGGGTTGCCATTTCCTTCTCCTGTGGATCTTCTTGACCCAGGCATCAACCTGTGTCTCTTGCATTGCAGGCGGATACTTTACCCCTTGAGCCATCAGGGATACAGATAATATGACTATATTCATGTTAAGTTTTCTATATTTGATTACTGTAATAATAGTGTAATGATCAGTTTCAGAAAGCAACATGAGTATAGTCGTATTATTTGTATTACATACAAATCTTATTCAAATTTTACCAGTTGCCCCAAAGGTGTCTTTTACAGCAGTCATACCAACCCATCCCTAAACTGTAATCTTGTATCACATTTAGTTGTCACATCTGTAGTTCTCCAGTCTTCTGTGATATTACCGTTTTTTGAAGAGTAAAAGCCAACTGTACTATAAAATTTGGATTTTTCTGAGGTTTTTTTCAGGATTAGATTTAGCTTAAGCATTTTTGGCAGGAAGCATGTGATGTTACTTTGTCCTATTATTGCTAATAATAGCTTTGTTTAAGGTGGTGTCCTCCTGGTTTCTCCACTGTAAAGTTTCCATTTTCTCTTTTGTAATCAGCCAGTAACCCTCGGAGATGTACTTTGAGACTGTAAATACCTTGCTCACCATCACACTTTCGCCCAGTAGTTCAAATATCCATTGATGAATCTTGTCTGAATCAGTTATGGTGACTATATGATATTTATTGTCTAATTTTATCATTTCATCTACATTATTTGGCTGTCTATCATAAGGAAAATATTGTTTATTAAGTATTTATATTATACAGTGGGTTAAAGTCTGTTATATTTTACTGCTGTAGTTTGGCCAAGAGGAGCCCATTCAGGCTGCCTCCTTTGTATTTTTTTAACAAGTTATTGTTATTTCTTAGCTCTTTCTTGCATTCTGACGAAATAAGATCTTCTAGAGTCAAATGTGTTTTGCTTTTCTTGCTCTGGCATCAGCTATTTCTTCTAGAAGTCCTGGTTCCTTTTGGTGTGGAATGGTATATAGAATCCAAGAACTGGCTGGTAGGTGTGCTCATTGTTATTGGGTTATCTTTTCTTCTAGGCCCTTTCAGAGGACAAAGTTAGAAAGTTTTCTTATTTTAAATGTAAATATACGTATTGTGCAAACCATAAGGCTATATTGGTGTCTCTAATTAAGTCTGCACAAGTTTTCTCTTGCCTTCTTCCACTCCATGTATCTTCCTTCAACTGTCTTTAGAACACAAGTTTCCAACACCAGTGTATTTGTCTTGTTAGTTCTGTAACACAAAGAGAATAGTTTCAGAATCGTTATACCCATACAACTACAAACAACAAACTTGTGAAGTAGAGTTGCAGATTTGTTTGCATTTCTTTTTATATTCAGACTGACTTATATCAGTTAATAACTGTGTTAAAAAAATTCACAGTGATTGGATTCTTTTTTTCTGGGTATTGTTTGCACTTAGAACATTAAAGTTCATATTTTTTCCTTTTGTATTCAGCTTTTTGTTTTCCCCATTATTTGTTCCTTTAATTTTATTTATGAATATGTAAAACCCTTGATAAGATTGCAAAATCAAAACTGAAGCAAAGATAACACTTGGAGGTTACCCTTTACCTTATTTACTTCCCTCCCACTTCCACCCCATTCCTGCCCATGCTCTGTTGGTAACCAACCAGACATTTTCTGGTTATCCTTCCTGATTTTTGTTTTTGTTTTTTGTTTGTTTTATAACAGTAAGGAGGTACATTCATGTATTTTTGGTTCCCCATTTTAAAATGAAGAATGCACACTACTTTTTATTTTGCTTTTTTTTTATTTAGTGTACCTTGACTATTAGTAAATTCATAAAATTCCCCCCCTTTACAGCTGCATAGTATTCCACTGTGTGAATATATCTTACTTTATATGTTCAGTCTCCTATATAATGACACTTAGGTTGTTCCCAGTATTTTACAATAGCAAATAATGCCATATGAATAATCTGCAAATCTAGTAGCCTATACAAAGCTATTTTCAAATGTTTGGACACATATCTACAGAGTAAATTGCAAAAGGGGGGATTGATGTCGTAATCAAATAGTAAATGCATATGTATTGAATTAAGTACTGCCAAATTCCCAGCAGATTCTCTCCAGGTAGGAGAGAACTATTTCGCATTCCCGTCAGCAGTATATGAGAATGCTTATTTCTCATAGCCTTGCCATATGTTTGTCAAGCTTTTGAAGTTTTCCTGATCTGGGGGGTTTAAGCAATGGTATCTCACTATATTGTAATTATTGTGACTTTATATAGCATGTCTTAATATTTGATAGTGCCATTCTCATCTCATAGTTCTTTTTTTTTTTAAATAGGAATTTTGTGGTGATTGTTGTTTTAATGTGAACTTTAGTGTTGACTTCCCTGATAGCTAGCTCAGTTGGTAAAGAATCCACCTGCAATACAGGAGACCTCAGTTGGATTCCTGGGTTGGGAAGATCCGCTGGAGAAGGAATAGGCTACCCACTCCAGTATTCTTGGGCTTCCCTTGTGGCTGATCTGGTAAAGAATCCATCTGCAATACGAGAGACCTGGTAAAGAATCTATCTGCAATACGAGAGACCTGGGTTCGATCCCTGGGTTGGAAAGATCCCCTTGAAAAGGGAAAGGCTACCCACTCCAGTATTCTGGCCTGGAGAATTCCATGGACTCTATAGTCCACGGGGTTGCAAAGAGTCAAGACACGACTGAGGGACTTTCACTTTCACTTTTAGTGTTAATTTGTCCTAGTTTCAGAAAAAAGCTTTTTTTGAAAATTGGGGATCATATTAAATTAAAAACAATTACCTTAGGAGAATGGAAATGATGATATTGCATTTACCTATCCAGGAAAAACCGAAGTCTTCTATTCGAGTCCTCTTGTGTCATTCAGGAGTTTATAAAATAGTTATCCTTTTACAGGTTTTTGACATTTCTTAAATTTATTCTTGAGTATATTATCATTTTTCTTGCTATTGTAAGTATAGTTTTCCATTGCATCTTCTCAGTAGTTACTGTTTATTTATATGAAAGTTATTGCATTTTTTTTATTGTAATCTGGTGCCTTACTCAATTTTTTTGCCATTTGTATTAGCATTGATTAATAAAGTTTTTAGACATACTAATATGTTATCTGCAAGTAGGGATAGTTTTACTTTTTTTCTAAATTTTATACATTTAATAATTTTCTTTTGTCTAATTATATTGGCCACCTTTAAATAGTTGGGGAGATGAGAGCATCTTTTCCTTGTGTTGATACTAACCTTAGTTTTATGTTTCTATTATTTCCTTGTTGAATAAGATACTGCTTGCTGTGTGTTCTTGATGCAGTCTTCTTTCTTTTGGCCACAAGGCATGTGAGGTCTCCCACCACTGGACCACCAGGAAAGTCCCCTTGATGGAGTCTTAAGTCTATATGTTATATTAACATATTAATAGTATTTCTATGCTTGTTTATTGAATGAACAATACTGTTAGACTTGAAAGTCAGAGTTAGTGATCTCCTTCATATGTTTGGAGAAGGCAGTGGCACCCCACTCCAGTACTCTTGCCTGGAAAATCCCATGGATGGAAGAGCCCGGAAGGCTGTAGTCCATGGGATCCATGCGATCGCTGAGGGTCAGACACGACTGAGAAACTTCCCTTTCACTTTTCACTTTCATGCATTGGAGAAGGAAATGGCAACCCACTCCAGTGTTCTTGCCTGGAGAATCCCAGGGACGGGGGAACCTGGTGGGCTGCCATCTATGGGGTCGCACAGAGTTGTACATGACTGAAGTGACTTAGCAGTAGCAGTAGCAGTTCATATGTTTATCCACTAGTGTGTGATTTTTTTAAATCTGTCATAACATATAATAACTGTTTGAGAGGAACTAGTACTGATTATTAAAAATTTTAAACCTTATTTTGTGGCTTATGTTTGAATGTGAATATTTCTCACATTCTAGCAGTTTAACAAATAAGTAAATATCGGCTAAAATAATAAATGATAACTTTGGAGGAAAATCAATTCAGTTCAGTCACTCAGTCGTGTCTGAATCTTTGCGACCCCATGAATTGCAGCACACCAGGCCTCCCTGTCCATCACCAACTCCCGGAGTTCACTCAAACTCACATCCATTGAGTCAGTGATGCCATCCAGCCATCTCAACCTCTGTCGTCCCCTTTGCCTCCTGCCCTCAATCCTTCCCAGCATCAGAGTCTTTTCCAGTGAGTCAACTCTTCACATGAGGTGGCCAAGGTACTGGAGTTTCAGCTTCAGCATCAGTCCTTCCAATGAACACCCAGGACTGATCTCCTTTAGGATGGACTGGTTGGATCTCCTTGCAGTCCAAGGGACTCTCAAGAATCTTCTCCAACACCACCGTTCAAAAGCATCAATTCTTAGGTGCTCAGCTTTCTTCACAGTCCAACTCTTACGTCTCTACATGACTACTGGAAAAACCATAGCCTTGACTAGACGTACCTTTGTTGGCAAAGTAATGTCTCTGCTTTTGAATATGCTATCTAGGTTGGTCATAACTTTCCTTCCAAGGAGTAAGCGTCTTTTAATTTCATGGCTGCAGTCACCATCTGCAGTGATGTTGGAGCCCCCAAAAATAAAGTCTGACACTGTTTCCCCATCTATTTGCCATGAAGTGATGGGACCAGATGCCATGATCTTCGTTGTCTGAATGTTGAGCTTTAAGCCAACTTTTTCACTCTCCTCTTTCACTTTTATCTAGAGGCTTTTTAGTTCCTCTTCACTTTCTGCCATAAGAGTGGTGTCATCTGCATTACCTTTGTCTATTTGTCCGTTAAAAACTCTTCACCATTTTATTTTCTGGCCATTGCATCACTTTTTATACAAAAACAAGACAATAATTTTATTTATATTTTTAATTCATTGGTTGATTTTTATGTTATTAAGACTAGGATAAACTATGATTTGATAGTGGTTTGATTTTTATATTCTCAACATAAGAAGTAATTGTCTTTATTTAAAAGTTATCTTTATAGGTTATCTACTGTGAGGAGATGAAAAGCAAATTCACACTTTAGTTACAACCTGAAATCTTAATCCATTATCACTAAATCAAATGTGTTATATTTTACATTGTATATTTGCTTCTCAGAATTAGCTACGATTTGGATATTAAAGTCCTGCTAGTTCTGAGTGTTGCTTGGAGCATCCTCCTTTATCCTCCTGTTTATAAACTATGGGGGTTAGTTTAAATAAGTCTATGTGTATACAGAACTATTTATTAGCTTCAAGCAAATTGATTGGTAATTTCTTGGTCAGTTTTTGATCATATCAAATTTATAGATATTTACCTTGTACATTTAAGTTTTATACCTTAAAGGAGCTAAGTTGAGGTAGACATTAAATATTGTGTGCAGATTTGCTTGAGGGAGCCTAAAAACTTAGATTCCTAAAAATAGGAGTAAGAACTATGTACTTAACAACCATTGGCTATGACTACTGAATCTATCAAGTCCGTAACATTACTATTTTGAATTAAGGGATTTTAAGAAGGTGGTCTAGCACCAGGCTTTTCGGTAGGCTAGAAACAAGGATATTTTTCCTGGTGGGCCTGCATGAAGATAATTGACTGGTTTTACATCACTATTACTGAGTGATGGAAGGGGGAATGTAGAGGCCAATTCAGAGCTGCCTTTACTACTCTATTGTGATTTAAAAGGAATACATGTAGAAGGTTGTTGAGCTTTCTTTTTTACTACAAAACATGACCTTTACTTTAAGATGATTTTACTGACTTATACCTCCTGTGAGGCATAGGTATTAAATTGTTGGCTGGGGGTGGTGATAAATATGCACGTGATTTATCATTTGTATCCTGCAGTCTTATCTCTTTCTCTTTTCCTGTTCAGAGGATTAGGTTTGTAAGAGAGGTGAGTATTACTGGAAAGCCCACAACAGAATAACAGTCACTGGGGAAAGTCACTTTTTCTCTAAGTGTTCCCTATTTTAAATGTTTTTCTTGGAAAAACTTAAATTAACATATTTGGTAAAGCTGGCCACTTTTTTTTTTTTTTTTAATAACCAGAAATACGAATTTAAAGTTTTCAGTCGGATACATTATTTTTTAGATGGAGACCTCTACTGGAAGTATGAAGCAATAGATGAATTTTATTATACATTGTAAAATATCTAAACAAAGGAATGTATAGGGAGATTTATTTTAAAATTAGTCAAGGTAAAGGGCCTTAGGTCCTAAAGGACCTAGAGGTCCTTTTGAAGAATCTTTCTGTGGTACTTTAGATAATAATGTACTTTTGGTTTTATGACATCATCTTAAGTTTTTAAAAAGCAGGATTTTGTTTTTTCTTACCTGTTTATTGAATTTGACTTTTGCCCAGCACTATACTATATGATTTACAATAATTCATTTCTTCTTCATACTTCCCAATCACATAGGTACTGTTACTATTATACTGATGTTACAGAAGAGAAAATAGGACAAACGAGTTTAAGAATCTTGTCCAAGGTCACACAGTAATTTTAGGAGCTAGTATTTGAACCTGGGCCATCTGGCTCTAAAAGGGGTGCTGTATTGTTTTCTCTGAAGTACACATGATTTCATCTTTGTAAAAAAGTGTATGAAGACAAGCTCCTGAAGGGAATATGAAAATGGTTAGGGTAGTTGTGGGATTGTGGCTTTTTATTTAAAATCTTTTAATGTATCTTTTTATAATAAGATGTGTGCCATAGTACAGTTTATAGTAGAGTTCATTTTTACAAATATTCATCTCACTGGATTTTTACAACTTTACAAAATAGACATTTCCCTATTCTTATAGATGAGGGGAAAAACCTTTATCATTGCTAAAAGTAATCTTAAAGTAATGCTAAAAGTAATCTTAAAGCTCCTAATTCAGTATTGATACATTATAGTTGGGACTGAATCAGATCCCCTGCCTTGGGGAGGTTCTTAGGAACTCAGGTAGGTATGGTGGGTCTCTTAGCAAATGGGAAATCGAATTTGGGGAATTCTGAATGAATTGAAAAATTCTGAACGGAAGTAGTAGTTTAGTATGCCATTGATGTTGCCTTAAGCATAACCTTTTCTTGTGTGGTTTTATGAAAAAAGCACAGGAGTCAGTTCTAGTTGTAGAATATAAATTAGCATTGTGATTAATGTGGAATTTTGTGCAATTTTGTGTAGCACTTAAATTTTTTTTTATATTAAATAGACACTAGTGTGTCTCCATCTCATTTTATAAGCTAAAATAGAATAGAATCCTGTGTAAGGAAAGAGTGGATAACAGAGTGTTACTGATTTTGTTCATACTATTCATACTATCATGTGACGATCCAAGGATTTTGCAAATAACTACTATTTCTGAAGAACAGGATACTGGAAATGTTGGAGGCACTTTGGGGGTCAGGCATGGCATGTTCATTATCCTCATAATAATAGCTAACACTTATTGAATTTCACTCTTTTCCAAGCATTTTGTTCAACCTGCATTATTGTAATCCTCAAAACTTTCTTATAAGATTGATACCAACCTCATTATAGATGAGGGAACTAAGATTTAGAGGAGTTAAGTAACTTGCGCAAGGTCACACAACTACAAAGTGGTGGAGCTGGAGTTTGATCAGGTCTTTTGCCACCAGAGATCAAACTTTTAACCAATACAGAATATTGCCCTTTACTGGTTCAGTGAATAATGACTGATCATTTATCATCTCTCAGACGCTATTCTAGGCACTAGACATATGTCAATAATGAAAACAGAAAAATCCTTCCCCTTTAGAGCTAAAGGAGACAGATAGTAAGTAAAAGCAGCTATGTTAGATAATAATAAGTTCAATTAAAAAAAAGGCAGATGAAGGATGTAGTTTATGGATGGGGAGTGTTACATGTTTAGATAGAGTGGACTGGGAAGTCTAAGAGGATGACATTTGAATAAAGACCCAAGGAAGATGAAGGAGCAAACCAGGTGGCTATCTGGGATAAAAGTCAAAACAGCAATGGGCATGCTTGGTGTGTTCAAAAAATAGGAAGGAGGTCATTCTGGCTAGAGTTAGTGAGTAAAGAGGAGAGGAGTTAGAGATGATTAGATCATAGAGATAAGAAGAGAAAGCTGGTGGCATATCTTGTGGGGCCTTTGTAAAGTCTTTGCCTTTTACTGAAACCATTGGAGTATTTGAGCAGTAAAATGCTATTATCTGGATCTCTCTGGGTGCTCTTTATATATGGATGAAGGGTGGGCATCAAGGGCAGAAGCGCAGAGAGATGTTGTTGTTCAGTTGCTTGGTCATGTCTGATTCTTTGCGACCCCGTAGACTGCAGCATGCTAGGCTTTCCTGTCCTTCACCATCTCCTGGAACTTGCTCAAACTTGCGTCCATTGAGTCAGTGATACCATTCAACCATCTCATCCTCTTATCATCCCCTTCTCCTCCTGCCTTCAATCTTTCCTAGCATCAGGGTCTTTTCCAGTGAGTCTGCTGTTCACATCAGGTGGCCAAAGTATTAAGAGTTTCAGCTTTAGCATCAGTCCTTCCAATCAATATTCAGGGTTGATTTCCTTTAGGTTTGACTGATTTGATCTCCTTGCAGTCCAAGGGACTCTCAAGAGTCCTCTCCAACATCACTTCTTCAACAGTTCAAAAACATCAATTCTTCAACACTCAGCCTTCTTTATGGTCCAACTCTGACATCTAATCATGACTACTGGAAAAACCATAGCCTTGACTATACGGACCTTTGTCAGCAAAGTAATGTCTCTGATTTTTAATATGCCTTCTAGGTTTGTCATAGCTTTTCTTCCAAGAGCAAGCGTCTTTTAAATTCATGGCTGCAGTCATCATCTGCAGTGATTTTTGAGCCCAAGAAAATAAAGCCTGTCACTGTTTTCATTGTTTCCCCATCTATTTGCCATGAAATGATAGGAACGGATGATATGTTAGAAGGCTAATAGTTGGTGAAAAATGAGGATTTGTACCAACAAGTTTCATAGTTCTTGAGGTGGTGATAAGTAGCAATATTTTGGGTATCTAAAGTTTCAAATCTAAAATTTTAAGGCTTTAAGTAGCAGATACCTACTCACATACTTAAGACAACCTATCAGATTTCAAGTTTATTTTTCTTAATTATCATAGTTTAGTAACACATGCTCATTGTACACAATCTAGAAAATAGGAGGGGAAAATAATGAGCACTATTAATATCATCTGAGCTAGGCTTATGGCTCAGATGATAAAGAATCTGCCTGCAATGCATGAGACCTGGGTTTGATCCCTGGGTCAGAAAGATCTGGAGAAGGGAAAGGCAACCCATTCCAATATTCTTGCCTGGAGAATTCCATGGACAGAGGATCCTGGTGGGCTATAGTCCACGGGATCACAAAGAGTCGGGCAGGATTGTGCGACTAACTTTTCACTTTCATGGGCTTCCTGGTAGCTCAGCTGGTAAAGAATCTGTCTGCAGTGCAGAAGAACTCGGTTTGATTCCTGGGTCGGGACGTTCCCCTAGAGAAGGAATAGGCTACTTACTCCAGTGTATTCTTGGGCTTCCCTGGTGCCTCACACAGTAAAGAATCCAAAACACCAATACAGTATACTAACGCATATATATGGAATTTAGAAAGATGGTAACAATAACCCTGTATACGAGACAGCAAAAGAGACACTGATGTATAGAACAGTCTTTTGGACTCTGTGGGAGAGGGAGAGGGTGGGATGATTTGGGAGAATGGCATTGAAACATGTATAATATCATATATGAAACGAGTCGCCAGTCCAGATTCGATGCATGATACTACATGCTTGGGGCTGGTGCACTGGGACGACCCAGAGGGATGGTACGGGGAGGGAGAAGGGAGGAGGGTTCAAGATGGGGACACGTGTATACCTGTGGCGGATTCATGTTGATATATGGCAAAACCAATACAATATTGTAAAGTTAAAAAAAAAAAAAAAGAATCCACCTGCAGTGCGGGAGACCTGGATTTGATCCCTGGGTTGGGAAGATCCCCTGGAGGAGGGCATGGCAACCCATTCCAGTATTTTTGCCTGGAGAATCCCCGTGGACAGAGGTACCTGGTGGGCTACTGTTCATGGGGTCGCAAAGAGTTGGACATGACTGAGTGACTAAGCACAACACACATTAATATCATATCTTAGCACATTTTCTCTTAGTCCTTTGTCATAAAGATTGAGCCTAAAAATCTATCTACGGTAAACTGACTTTGTGTTTTCCTAGTAAAATGTTAACTCCTTTAGAGCAAGAGTGTGCTCTTTATTTCTCTATTTTGGGTATCTACCACAGTATCTGCTTTATAAGTTAAGTGCTGGGTACTGCTTCTTTTGTTTGAATTAACTGTGTTTATCAGTTGGGTGCCATATTCTTGCACATTCTTTGAGGAGATATTGTGTCTTTTTTTCATTTGTTTTGAGGTTTGGTGAATGAGCAGTTAGTTTGTGTTGGTAGACTTAGTATACTCTGTGCTTCAGCCATACTTTTTATGTTTAGAGTTTTCTATAAGTTTTTCTCATTTTTCTGCCTTTGTATTTGCTGTTTTCTCTGCCTGGAACTCCTTTCCTTTTTTCTGTGCCTGACATACTCCTATCTGTCTTTAAAAACTTTTAACATAACTGTCACCTCTAAAAAACCTTTCGTTAACTTTTCAAACAGCTTAAGTGATCCTTCTTTAGGGTCCCACTCCCCCCCCCCATTTATATCTCTTTTATAAACATTGCTGTCATGACTTTTTCAGTCTGTCTGTATAGCACTGTTAGCCCAAGATGTAGGGACTTCATTTTATGTATCATTATAGCCCCATCATCATAATACAGTGCTTTAGTGCATAGGAGTTTACTGTGTGGCTAATGGGATCGATGAATGAATGCTGAAAAGGGTCACTGAAGTAACAAAAGAAGGAAATCAGTTTAGTTTGAGGGTAGAGAGAAGCGTATAGAAGAGGCCTTGAGCTTTGCATCAAAAGACTAGTTGGAGGAGGAAGATGGAAGACTTTATAGTATGAGGAAGGTGGGAAATGAAGGTATGTGGTATGTTTTGGTTTTGTAAATGAACTTTGCTACATTGAGGGTTTGTGCATGTGATTGATGGAAGGTAAGATGGCAACCAAAGATTGGTACCACATTGTGGGATACCTGAAATCAGGGCAAGGTGTTTGACCTTTATTATTCTGTGTATAGCAAGGATGTGAGATTTCTGTTGTTTTTTGTTATTGTTTTAGGAGACGAACAAATTCTTGTTAAAAATGATGATTGGGGATAATTAGTTTTATATTGGTATAGATGTGAATTAGGGGAAAGTAGTGGCAGGAAAGACAGACACACCTGCCTGAGTGATGAGAAAATGGGATATTATTTTTATCGTGTATTCAGATAAAATATTATTTGAAGTACTACTTCTGTATTTTGCACTTTTAAAATGGAAGTAAATTGACATAACTATATATTAGTTTTATGTAACGATGTAAGTGATTCAATATTTGTATACATTGCAAAATGATCACAAGTCCAGTTAACTTTGGTCATCATACATAGTTGATTTTTTTAATTTAATTTTATTTTTTAATTGAAGTAGAATTGATTTTAAATGTTGTGTTTCAGATGTACAACACAGTGATTAGTTATATCTATTCTTTTTCAGATTCTTTTCCATTACAGGTTATTACAAGATACTGAGTATAGTTCCCTATGCTATATAGTAGGTCATTGTTGTTTGTTTATTTTGTATATAGTAGGATATCCAACCAGTCCATTCTAAAGGAGATCAGCCCTGGGTGTTCTTTGGAAGCAATGATGCTAAAGCTGAAACTTCAGTAGTTTGGCCACCTCATGTGAAGAGTTGACTCATTGGAAAAGACTCTGATGCTGGGAGGGACTGGGGGCCGGAGGAGAAGGGGACAGCAGAGGATGAGATGGCCGGATCGCATCACTGACTCAATGGATGTGAGTTTGAGTGAACTCCAGGAATTGGTGATGGACAGGGAGGCCTGGCGTGCTGCAATTCATGGGGTCTCAAAGAGTCGGACATGACTGAGCGACTGAACTGAACTGAGGGTATATCTCTTAATCCCAAACTCTTAATTTATCCCTCTCATACATAATTGATTTTTTCCCCTTGTGATTAGAACTTTCAAGATGTATTTTGCTGCTGCTGCTGCCAAGTCGCTTCAGTTGTGTCCGACTCTGTGCGACCCCATAGACAGAGTCTATGGAGTGGGCCATTTCCTTCTCCAATGTGTGAAAGTGAAGTCGCTCAGTCGTATCTGACTCTTAGTGACCCCATGGACTGCAGCCTACCAGGCTCCTCCGCCCATGGGATTTTCCAGGCAAGAATACTGGAGTGGGTCGCCAGTGCCTTCTCCATGTATTCTGATAGCTTCTTTCAAATATGCAATACAGTATTATTAACTATAGTCGTTATGCTGTACATACCATTATAAAATGACTTACTCATTTTATAACCGGTAATTTGTACTTTTTGACCCCCATCACCCAATTCCCACCCCAATTCCACTTCCAAGCAACCACCAATCTTTTTGTCTATCTCATTGAGGTAGGTACTATGCCAAGTGAAATAAGTCAGAACAGAACAAGATAAATACCATATGATCTCAGTTATATGTGGAATCAAATAAGCAAACAAAAAAACAGGGATTGCGAAGAGTTGGACCCAACTTAGTTACTAAACAGCCAACAGCCAGCATCATTAGTTTACAGTCATATAAAATTTTGGATTTTATATATTTTATTAGTTCAGTTTATCTTCTAGCTCTGTGCTGAAAGGAACTTTTTACAATTTCATGTCTAAGGTAACTTTAAAAGATTATTATTTTGGGCTGTGCTGGGTCTTTGTTGCTGTGTGCAGGGTTTCTCTAGTTGCGGCAAGCAGGGGCTGCTCTCTCGTTGTGGTGTCGGGCTTCTGATTTTGGTGGCTTCTCTTGTTGTGGAGCTCCAGGGCGTGGGCTTTAGTAGTTTCAGCCCATAGGCTCAGTAGTTGTGGTGCACAAGCTTAGTTGCTCCGTGGCATGTGGAAAATCCTGAACCAGTGATTGAACCCATGTCGCCTGCCTTGGCAGACAAATTCTTAACCACTGGACCACCAGGGAAGTCCCACTTTTTTTTTTTCTTAACAAGCTCTGGATCTCAGCACTTCTGCTCCAGTAACTTAGCAATCTTTTTTCCTTTCTGTTTTCCCAAAAACATGTGAGACAGGATCTAGTCAGGATAAGTGTTTATCTATACTCATGATGAAATCAGGCTGAACTGAAGATAGGTACATATCCATTTAGAGTTCTTTAGAATTTGTTTTCTAATATTGGGTATTCCTGGACATGCATTTGTGTAACTAGTACATGTGGATTCTTTTGGAAAAGGTATTTGGGAGTAAGAAAAATGATCTAGTGGAATATGTGGGGCTTTGATGTTACTTGGAATCTTATTTTGACACTACACTGATTTGATTTGGTTTGAACATTTCTATATTTTCCCTACTTGTGAATGATTTTTAAATAGTGATCACAAAGCTTGAAGTGAAGTGAAAAGTCGCTCAGTCGTGTCTGACTCTTTGCAACCCCATGGACTATACAGTTCATGGAATTCTCCAGGCCAGAATACTGGAGTGCGTAGCCTTTCCCTTCTCAAGGGGATCTTCCCAAGCTAGGGATCGAACCCAGGTCTCCCGCATTGCAGGCAGATTCTTTACCAGCTGAGCCACAAGAGAAACCCAAGAATACTGGAGTGGGTAGCCTATACCTTCTCCAGCGGATCTTCCTGACCCAGGAATTGCACTGGGGTCTCGTGTATTGGAGGTGGATTCATTACCAACTGAGCTATCAGGGAAGCCAACCTTTCAAAACCTCAGATTATCTCCATTTTCACTGGCAGTCCCTAGCCCCTTTCAGTGTTTTGCAGATGGCTACCACTGTTTCAGCATCAAATCCAAACTGAAAACATCCAGGCACAGCATTATCCAATAGAACTTTCTGCAACGATGGAAATGCTCTGTGTCTGCACTGTCCCATACGGCAGCCACTAGTCCCGGGTGAACAGAGCGCTTGATATGTAACTAGTCTGACTGAGGAACTGAATTTTTAATTTCACGTAATTTTAATTAATTTAATTTAAAATAGCCACCTGTGCCTAGTGGCTGTCATATTAGAGAGTGCATGTCTAGAGGAAGAAGAGAAACCTCGAGTATCAAGAGCAGGAAAGTTTTTACTGGAAGCCCCCCAGTGGATTTTCCCAGGTGTCTCTTTGGTCCAAAGTCAGTCACATGCCTACTCCTAAATCAAATATTGGCAAGGAAAACCATTTCCCCATGTAGCTTAAAATAATCAGGATTCAGTGCTGGCACAGTGGACCTGGCCCTGCCTGGGTGGGTGCAGGCAGCTGGGCATGGAAGGGCTCAGAGGTGCCAAGCCGGCCTGTGGTGGGTGAGGGGCCCGGCTGGTGCCAGAGCTGTGGCTATGAAGCTTCTGGGTCCTTCATGATGAAAGATCTGGGGACACTTCTCTCTCCTTTGTGAGGTTTATAGGTTGGGCGGTAAAGAGATGGCTGACAGTATCAAATCTGCAGGACCTTGCCAGGGGAATCAAAGCTTAGGGCTAGTAAAAATTACCTACATCCCAACTCATCTTAGTGTGTGAAGAAGTATGTAACTGGGCAACATTCTAACTACAAAGAGAGGACTGGTACTCCTAAATGATAATAATCCAGTGTTTTGAATAATGTTAATTTTTCCTAAAGTTCCTTGCCTATAACATCCAAGGCATGGGTTTACTTTTGCCTATAAGAGCTGCTGCTGCTCCTGCTGCTAAATCGCTTCAGTCGTGTCCAACTCTGTGCGACCCCATAGACTGCAGCCCACCAGACTCCACCGTCCCTGGGATTCTCCAGGCAAGAACACTGGAGTGGGTTGCCATTTCCTTCTCCAATGCATGAAAGTGAAAAGTGAAAATGAAGTCGCTCAGTCGTGTCCAACTCTTAGCGACCCCATGGACTGCAGCCTACCAGGCTCCTCGGTCCATGGGATTCTCCAGGCAAGAACACTGGAGTGGGGTGCCATTTCCTTCTCCAGTGCATGAAAGTGAAAAGTGAAAGGGAAGTCCCTCAGTTGTGTCCGACTCTTAGCGACCTCATGCACTGCAGCCTACCAGGCTCCTCTGTCCGTGGGATTTGCCAGGCAAGAGTATTGGAGTGGGGTGCCATTGCCTTCTCCGGCCTATAAGAGCAGAGGAGGTTATAACACGGACAAAATATGGAACACTCTCTATGACATTCAGAGAAAATTCAGGAATATTCCCTTTGTTGCCTACCGGTGAGGCCTTAGCCTTCCAAGCTACATAAGGAGAAAAGTTCAGTCCATTCCTTTCTCTGCATCTTTATTACAAGGAAAAAGTTTAAAATTCTAAAGAAATATCTAGTCTCATTTCATTGTACAATTTGGGATGATTGACTAAGGACTGGTTTTCTTTTTTTTTGCTTTTTGAGGTTTTATCTTACCTTACATTTTTAAAAATGTTGCTTATTTTATTTTTGGCTGCCCTGGGTCTTCATGGCTGCATGCCTACTTTAATTGTGGCGAGTGGGGCTGCTCTCTAGGTGTAGTGCATGGGCTTCTCTTTGCAGTGGCTTTTCTTGTGGAGCACAGGCTCTAGGTTCTCAGGCTTATTAGTTGCAGCTCCTGGGCTCTAGAGCACAGGCTCAATTGTTGTGGTGCATGAACTTAATTGCTCTGCAGCATGTGTAATCTTCCTGGACCAGGGATCAAACCTGTGTCTCCTGCATTGGCAGGTGGATTCTTTACTACTGAGCCACCAGGGGAAACCCTGACTTTTATATGTATATATATGGTCCCATCACTTCATGGGAAATAGATGGGGAAACAGTGGAAACAGCATCAGACTTTATTGTTTGGGGCTCCAAAATCACTGCAGATGGTGACTGCAGCCATGAAATTAAAAGACGCTTACTCCTTGGAAGGAAAGTTATGACCAACCTAGATAGCATATTGAAAAGCAGAGACATTACTTTGTCAACAAAGATTTGTCTAGTCAAGGCTATGGTTTTTCCAGTGGTCATGTATGGATGTGAGAGTTGGACTGTTAAGAAAGCTGAGTGCCAAAGAATTGATGCTTTTGAACTGTGGTGTTGGAGAAGACTCTTGAGAGTCCCTTAGACTGCAAGGAGATCCAACAAGTCCATCCTAAAGGAGATCAGTCCTGGGTGTTCATTGGAAGGACTGATGCTGAAGCTGAAACTCCAGTACTTTGGCCACCTCATTCGAAGAGCTGATTCATTGGAAGAGACTCTGATGCTGGGAGGGATTGGGGACAGGAGGAGAAGGGGACGATAGAGGATGAGATGGCTGGATGGCATCACTGACTCGATGGACATGAGTTTGGGTAAACTCCGGGAAGTTGGTGATGGACAGGGAGGCCTGGTGTGCTGCGATTCATGGGGTCACAAAGAGTCGGACACAACTGAGCGACTGAACTGAACTGATATATATAATTTCTTTATTTTTAAATTTAGTTTTAATTGGAGGATAATGCCTTACAATGTTGTGTTCTGCCATACAACAGCATGAATCAGTCGTAAATACATGCATATCACCTCCCTCCTGAACCTCTCTCCCACTCTTGCCCCATATTAGATAATAAGGACTGGTTTTCTTCACAGAGATCCTTAAGTCATTATGTTCAAGTTGTCAATTAGGTGGGCTGTGCAAAAAGTGCTCTTACTTAAATAGAATTTGGAAACTTTGTTCAAGTTTTTAGAGTTAAAAATGGAAGGTTATGAACCCTCATAGGTGAATTAACAAATATTTAGTATGGAGTGTTGGTAGGATTAGGCTTATAATACTTCATTGTAATTTCTTCCTACTATTGTCATCTGAATGCAATTTGAGAAAGCATTTTAATTAGATCTTTAATTTGTGGATCATTTTATATTCTTGAACTTGAATAGCCATGCGGTTCCTTCAGTTAACCATTAGTAAGGACATGCAGCAAGAAATGTATTTGCTCTCCAGTATTTTTTCTAATATAGTCCGTTTAGTGAATATACAAATACAAAGATCACAATATTGAATTGTCATTTGTCAGTTCCTTATGAAAAACTGTATTTCCTGACTGACAAAGTGATCTTTCAATACAGCACAAGTTTTGTTTTTCTGGTAGAAAGCTTACATTGTATTTTGATGTAATACATAGTCCTTTCTTGAGAAAAATATAGAAGATAAATAATTGAACATATATTAGGAAATGCTTAATATGTGAAACAGACATTTAAGACATTTTGCTAAATCAGAATTTAGTCCAGCATCTTAGACTTTCTAATACGCCACAAGATGACATTGACCCAAACTCTATTAGAATACTGATTTCTTTGCTGTTATAAACATTAAAATAATAGTGGCTTATACATGACATATATTTGTTTATTTTTCATGTAACTGTCCAAACATAAATAGTCCAGGACTGGTAATATGGCTATAAGGAAGCCCTCCAGCCTCTTATATACCCTCTACTTCTATCTCATGGTACCATATGTATATGGCTACTCCAGCACCTGCCACAGCACAGAATAAAAAGAGGTAAGGAACTCTTTCTCTCTTAAGAGCCCTTGCCTTTTCCATTGACTGGAATTTTTTCATACAAAGGAGACTTGGGTGCTTTCCCATTGGCTCAGTGGTAAAGAATCCACCTGCAATGCAGGAGACACAGGAGATGAGGGTTCAGTCGCTGGGTTGGGAAGATCCCCTTGAGGGGGAAATAACAACCCACTCCAATATTTTTGCTGGAAAAATCCCATGGACAGAGGGGCCTGGTGGACTACAGTCTGTGGGGTTGCAGAGTTGGACACGACTGAAGCAGCTGAGCACATGTACTGAGCATTCATAAAATTCATCATAAAACAAGCCATAAAGGACACTTTCATACATTCCCTAAAATGTTGCATGCAGATGTTTTGCTGAAAATTCTCTTGTGATAAAAGAACACAGACATGCACATGTAAACACACATACTATATATGTATATATATATACATTATACGTGATATATGTGAGTGTATGTGCAGATGGTTAACAGTCTCTGTTATTCATTATTTTGAGATACTTTCCCAGATGCTGAAGTGTCTTCTGAGTTACCGCTAAAAGAACAGATTGTGCTTGATAGAACTTCAATCTTAGGTCTATTGTATTCTAATCTTCTATACATATGTAGCCTATGGGTTTAGAAACTTATAGTGAATTAAGTGAAGCATTTAGTTTCCAAAGATGTCTGAGTGTATATTGAATTTGTTAACCAGTTCTAATAATATATGTATGTATTTATGGGAATACAATGAAATACAATATAATTTGATATGCAGATACTTGATTTACAGGCTGTTTATCAAAATAGATGTAATATGCAGAGTAAAATCAAGTAGTCCTTTATTAAAATAAATACCTTTTTTTGTAGCTATTTTCCACAAAAGAAAAGAAATGATCACTTAATGTTGTAGTCCACTTAAGTTGCATTATGATCTAGAAGATTTTAGGTCTTATTTTAGGTTTTATTTTAAAATTATTACCAGTTTGAGATTATAAAGATAATTGGTGCATGCATCTTACTGTAAATGAAGGAAAATGTGTATATTCAGCTATGTATATTAATTTAATAGATCCCATAATATTTTGTATGTAAACATATGAACATTAATGATAGTTCCTTTTAGTGTAGTGATTTTGATAATGAATTCCAACTAAGACATTTCAACTTAGAAGACAATTTTAACTGCATTTTAAACTAATACTCTACATTTAGAAAGTTTTATAGTTTAAAAAGTACTTTTCATGTATATGACATTTCAGAGTATCCTAGAGTTTGTTTTTAATGATTCTTTCTTTCTGATAAATGTTTTTAAATCTTTAAGTTTCTCTTTTTAAGTCTTAGTTGGATTTCATATATCTTGACATGTTTTTCTTTGTCATTCACCTCTAACTATTATAGAATTTCCTCAATAATTCACACATTACTTTCTGGGTAAAAGGTTTTTAAAGTTCTCTTTTGATTGATTTATTTATTTTGGTTTTAATTTATATCCTTATGCTTTGTGAACAGCTTGTATTTTGCTAATTTGGGGGTTATCAAGGTATCTTTGTAGCCGATTACATGATCAGTTTTTATGAATGTTCTGTGTAAGCTCACAAAGAATATAATCTTATGTTTGTTGTAATGTAATAGCTCATCAGTCTTTCAAGGTAGCATTTTTCAAATCTTTGACCTTTTTTTCATAATTTTTTTGCTTTATAATTTTTCAAGTGTGAATTAAGAACCTCTAGTTAGAATCGTTGATCTGTTGCTTCTGCACCAGATTTTTCAGTTGTTGCTTTATGTACACTGAGCCTGCACATATATATACACACTCATCTTGTTAACAGTATGTAGTACTCATATTTGTCTCTAATTGTTCCCATTCCCACCCCCTTCATTTTTCTTTTGTTGTTCTTGTGTTGCTTTTGAGAACATTTGATCAGTTGATCTTATTCTTTTCTGTGTGATCTCTTCTCGCCCTCCTTGTCAGAAGCTTTGTCTCCAATTTTTTTGAGATATAATTAACTTATAGCACTTAATGTAAGTTTAAGGTGTACAGCATAATAATTTGACTTGTATCATGAAATAATTATTAAAGTTTCAGTTCAGTTCAGTCGCTCAGTCGTGTCTGACTCTTTGCGACCCCATGAACCGCAGCACACTAGACCTCTCTGTCCATCACCAACTGCTGGAGTCTACCCAAACCCATGTCCATTGAGTTGGTGATGCCATCCAGTCATCTCATCCTCTGTTGTCCTCTTCTAAGTTTAGTGGACATTATTTCATATAGATATAAAATTAAAATAATAGGAGAGAAGCTTTCTTTTTTATGATGACAACTCTTGAGATTTACTCTGTTGACAACTTTTGTGTGTAACACATAGCAGTGTTAATTATATTTATCGTGTCGTTCATTGCATCCCTAGAACTTATTTATCGTATATCTGGAAATTATAGTACCTTTTGATTACTTCCATCCAGTTCTCCCTCCCCCAATCCCCTGCATCTGGTAAGTGCAAATCTGATCTCTTTTTCTATGAGTTTGTTTGTATGTTTGTTTTTGAAGTATAATTGACCTACAACACATTAGGTCCTATTATACAGCATAGTGATTTTCTTCTATCATTTCAAAAGGATTACCACCGTAAATCTAATTACAATTTGTCACCATGGAAAGATATTGCTTAGTTATTGACTATATTCCCCACACTGTACTTTTTATACTGGAGACTACTTTTAATATTTTGCAACTGGAAGTTTGTACCTCTTAATCTTACTCACATTTTTCTTTACTCCCCCACCCCAGTCTCACCAGGCAGCCACTTGTTTCATTCTCTGTATCTATAACTCTTGCTCTGTTTTGTTATATTTATTCATTTATTTTGTTTTTTCAATTCCACTTATAAGTGAAATCATACAGTGTTTGTCTTTCTTAGTCTGAGTTATTTCACTTAGCATAGTACCCTCTAGGCCCATTCATGTTTTGCAGATGGTGAGATTTCATTCTTTTTTATGCCTGAGTAATATTACAGTGTGTGTGTGTGTGTGTGTATGTGTGTGTGTGTGTGTGTATCTTTATCTGTTCATTATCTGTTCATCTATTGATAGGCACCTTAGATGTATCTTATCTTGGTTATTGTAAATAATGCTGCAATGAACATAACAGTGCATGTATTGTTTCTAATCAATGCTTTTGTTTTCTGTGGATAAAAACCTGGGAGTAGAATTGCTGGGTAATGTGGAGTTCTCTTTTTATTATTTTGAAGAATCACCATACAGTTTTCTGTTAACGGTTGCCCCAAATTTCATTTCTACCAACAGTGCGCCAAAGTTTATTTAGTTTTTGCCACATTCTCCCCAGTGCTTCTTATTTGTTCTCTTTTTGATGGTAGCCATTCTAAAAGGTGTGAGGTGATAGCTCATTGTGGCTTTGATTTGCATATTCCCAGTGATTAGAGATGTTGAGCATCTTTTCATGTGCTCTTTGGCTACTTGTATTTTTTCTTCAGAAAAATGTCTGTTCACATCCTATGCCCATTTTTTGTTGTTTTCATGTTGAGTTGTATGAGTTCCTTGTATAGTTCGGTATTAAACCCATATCAGGTATATTGTTGGCAGATATATTCTCCGTTCAGTAGGCAGCCTTTTCATTGTGTTGATAGTCCTTTGCTATGCATTAGTTTTTCAATTTGATGTGGTTCCATTTGTTTATTTTTGCTTGGTTCCCTTTCCTGAAGAGACATATCCTAAAAAATATTACTAAGTTCAGTTCAGTTCAGTCGCTCAGTCGTGTCTGACTCTTTGTGACCCCATGAATCGCAGCTCGCCAGGCCTCCCTGTCCATCACCAACTCCCGGAGTTCACTCAGACTCACGTCCATCGAGTCAGTGATGCCATCCAGCCATCTCATCCTTCATTCTTTCTGGAGTTATTTCTCCACTGATCTCCAGTAGCATATTGGGCACCTACTGACCTGAGGAGTTCCTCTTTCAGTATCCTATCATTTTGCCTTTTCATACTGTTCATGGGGTTCTCAAGGCAAGAATACTGAAGTGGTTTGCCATTCCCTTCTCCAGTGGACCACATTCTTTTCAGATCTCTCCACCATGACCTGCCCGTCTTGGGTTGCCCCACGGGCATGGAATATTAGTAAGACCGGTATCAAAAAGAGTATTGCCTATAAGTTTTTTCTAGAAGTTTTTTGCTTTCAAGTCTTAAATTTAAGTAAGAATTTAATACTGTTTGAATTTATTTTTTTGGATGATGTGAGAGAGTAGTCTAGTTTGTTTCTTTTCATGTAGCTATTCAGTTTTCCAAACAGCCTTTATTGAAAGGGCTATATTTTCTCCATTGCATATTTTGTCCCCTTTGTTGTAGATTAATTGGGTTCATTTCTGGCTTTCTGTTCTGTTTCCTTGATTTGTATATGTTTAGGGGCTGGGGCCAGTGCCATACTGTTTCGATAACTATTACTTTGTAGTGTAGTTTGAAATCAGAGTCCACCTTTGTTCTTTCTCAAGATTATTGTGGCTATTTTCATTCTTTGTGTTTCCATACAAATTTGGGAATTATTTGTTTTAGTTCTATGAAATATGCCATAGATATTTTGGTAGGGATTGAATTGAATCTGTAGTTTGCTTTGAGTAATATGTAACTACTTTGAGTAATATGTAATAATTTTAACAATATTAATTCTTTCACTCCAGGAACTCTTTATATATTTCTGTTTGTGTTGTCTTTAATTTCTTTCTTTGGTATCATGATTTTCAGAGTACAGGACTTTTACCTTCTAAGTTAGATTAATTTCTAAATATTTTGTTCTTTTTAATGCAACTGAATGGGATTGCTGTCTTAATTTCTCTTTCTGATAACTTTGTTGTTAGTGTATAGAAGTACAACAGCTTTTTGCATATTAATTTTATATCCTTCAGCTTTACCAAATTCATTGATGAGTTCCAGTAGTTTTTTGGTGGTGTCTTTAGGGTTTTCTATGTATAGTATCATGTCATCTCCTAACAGTGGCAGTTTTACTTCTTTCTTTTATATTTGGATTCCTTTTATTTCTTGTCTGATTGATGTGATTAGGACTTCCAGTACTGTGTTGAATAAAAGTGGTGAGAGTGGGCATCCTTGTCTTGTTCCTGATCTTAAAGGAAATGCTTTCAGTTTTTCGATATTGAGTATGGTCTTAACTGTGGACTTAATGTAATATGGCCTTTGTTATGTTGAAGTCTGTGCCCTCTGTGCCCACTCTGTTGAGAGGTTTTTGTTTCTCTCTATACAAAGTGAAGTGAAAGTTGCTCAGTCGTGTCTGACTCTCTGTGACCCCATGGACTATACATTGCATGGAATTCTCCAGGCCAGAATACTGGAGTGGGTAGCTTTTCCCTTCTCCAGGGGAACTTCCTAATCCAGGGATCGAACCCAGGTCTCCCACATTACAGGCAGATTCTTTACCAGCTGAACCACAGGGAAGCCCTCTCTCTGTACAAAAGAACTGTACAAAAAATATCTTAATGACCCGGATAACCACGATGGTGATTCACATAGACCCAAGATCTTATAGTGTGAAGTCAAGTGGTCCTATGAACAAAGACAGTGGAATTGAAGTTTCAGCTGAGCTATTTCAAATCCTAAAAGTTGATGCTGTTAAAGTGCTGTACTCAATATGCCAGCAAATTTGGAAAACTCAGCAGTGGCCACAGGACTGGAAAAGGTCAGTTTTCATTCCAATCCCAAAGAAGGACAATGTCAAAGAATATTCACTACCGCACAATTACGCTCATTTCACACGCTAGCAAAATAATGCTCAAAATCCTTCAATCTAGGCTTCAACAGTATGTAAATGGAGAACTTCCAGATGTATAAGCTGGATTTAGAAGAGGCAGAGGAACCAGAGATCAAATTGCCAACATGCGTTGGATCATAGAAAAACTGAGAGAGTTCCAGAAAAACATCTACTTGTGCTTCATTGACTACTCTGAAGCCTTCACCTGTGTGGATCACAGCAAACTGTGGAAAATTCTTCAAGAGATGGGAATACCAGACCACCTTACTTGCCTCCTGCTAAACCTCTTGTCAGGTCAAGAAGCAACAGTTAGAACTGGACATGGAACAACGGTCTGGTTCCAAAATGGGAAAGAAGTATGTCAAGGTTGTATATTGTCACCCTGCTTATTTAACTTAAATGCAGAGTATGTCACATGAAATGCTGGGCTGGATGAAGCACAAGCTGGAATTAAGATTGCAGGGAGAAATATCAGTAACCTAAGATACGCAGATGACAACAGCCTAATGGCAAAAAGTAAAGAGGAGTTAAAGATCCTCTAGGTGAAAGTGAAAGAGGAGAGTGAAAAAGCTGGCTTAAAAACTCAACATTCAGAAAGCGAAGATCATGGCGTCTGGTCCTATCACTTCATGGCAAATAGATGGGGAAACAGTGGAAACAGTGTCAGACTTTATTTTCTTGGGCTCCAAAATCATTGTGGATGGTGACTGCAGCCATGAAATTAAAAGATGCTTGCTCCTTGGAAGAAAAGCAGTGACAAACCTAGACAGTGTATTAAAAAAGCAAAGACATCACTTCACCGACAAAGGTCTGTCTAGTCAAAGCTATAGTTTTTCCAGTAGTCATATACAGATATGAGAGCTGGACAATAAAAAAGGGTGAATGCCAAAGAATTGATGCCTTTAAACTGTGGTGCTGGAGAAGACTCTTGAGAGTCCCCTGGACTGCAAGGAAATCAAACCAGTCAATCCTAAAGGAAATCAACAGTGAATTTTCATTGGAAGGACTGATGCTGAAGCTGCAATACTTTGGCCACCTGAGGCGAAGAGCTAACTCATGGAAACACCCTGATGCTGGGGAAGATTGAAGGCAGGAGGAGAAGGGGACAACAGAGGATGAGATGGTAGGATGACATCACCGACTCAATAGACATACGTTTGAGCAAGTTCCCAGAGATAATGAAGGACAGGGAAACTTGGCATGCTGCAATACATGGGCTCTCAAAGAGTTGAATACGACTGAGCGACTGAACAACGATAACAAATGTCTCTGTGTAGTTTTTTTCTGAAAGACTTCAATTTCACTCTTTTATGTTTAGGTATAGTCTTTTTTCTTATGTTCTTAGGACTCAGCTGTTTCAATCTGAAATCAAATACTGAATCTTGTGAAATTCTTGGCCAGTATTTTTTTTTAAAATTCTTCCCCTTCATTTTTCCTTTTCTTTGCTTATGGAATTTCTGTTGGATAGATATTTACACGTATACTATTGATACTTTCCCTATTTTGCTTTTATTTTTTAGTATTTCATTGCTCTCCGATGTTCTTTGGGACATATCCTGGATTCAACCTTAATGATTACTCAATTGTTTTTCACTTCTGTCCATTCTGTTACTCATACCATTTGAACATTCTTTATTTCAATTATTATATTTTTATAGCCAGTTTCTTCTTAATTGATTATTCCTGCTTCATGCTTCTAATCTTTTCCCATGTCTGTTTATTATGATTGTTCAAAATTGTTTTGGGGAGACCTCCCTGGCAGTCCAGTGGTTAAGACTCTGTGCTTCCACTGCAGGGGGTGTGGGTTTTATCTTTGGTTGGAGAACTAAGATCCTGCATGCTACACGGTACAGCCAAACAATTAAAAAATTTTTTTAATTGTTTTTGGGATTGATTCTGCTCCTTTATTTCTCATGCATTTGGGTGTATTTATTTGTACTCCCTGTATTAGTGATGGTTCAGTGTTTCTTTATGTTTCCACTTTGTATTACTCTTTTATACTTCTCAGATGTTAGTTGATTCAGAGAATGAGAAACGGACATATACCAAGTTCATCCATTCTTGACACTTTACCCATGTGTTGCTTCTGTTTCTCAGAAGGGACACTCCTCTGTATGCATTGCTTACAATGGTAGGGTGCATTCCTCTCTTCTGTTTTAGTCCTGATGTCTGGTTGTTTCTGCTGGTTTCCTACACTAAAATAGTGGTAGCATGGGCAGTAATCTACCTCAGAAAATGCAGCTTAATAAAAGGGCACACAGCTAAAATTCCTAACCCCATTTATTCTCCTAATCAGTGGTTGCTGGTTTTCGTATGCTCTGTGACTCCCTAAGTATGCCCTACCATTATCTGTGTCTTCAAGGGTTACTGAACCAGATTGAGATTGATCAATGTTTGTATTATTTTACTGTCACTTCCACTGTATTCATAAGAAGGAGCTAGCAGCCAGCAGATGGTACTGGGTTTTACCTTTTCAGGGACCAAAACCCATATCTTACTTTTACAAGTAATGGCTCTCAGTGATTATTGAGTTTCTTTAAAGTTCTCAGAACATCTTGGAGTATTATTTTTATGAACAAATAAGATGGAGATAAATGTATCTTTTAACAATTTATATCTCTTTCTTCATGCCGAAAATTGTGCTGTTCTGGTTATAGTTCATTTTGAAAACCTTTTATGATAGGAATATAATTGACTTGTAAAGTATTGTGATCTATTGAGTGCTTACTGTCTCCTGGGTACTGCACTAAGTGTTATATATATATAATGTTGATGAGAGACCAGGATGATTTCTCCAATGAGAAGTTTTAATAGGTTTATAGGAATTGTGGATAATTATTGACTCTTGAGGACAAAAATTATACTGAGATATTTTAGCAACAATAAAATTTCATTAAAGTCATAGAATGTTTTGGCTGTAGAAGAGGGAAATTATTGCAGAAGGAAATTTAGACATTGCTGTTGAGAGAACAGGTTGCATTAGTGATAAAGAACCTGCCTGCCAGTGCAAGAGATGTAAGAGACGTGGGTTAGATCCCTAGGTCGGGAAGCTCCCCTGGAGAAGAAATTGGCAACCCACTCCAGTATTGTTGCCTGGAGAATCCCATGGACAGAGGAGCCTGGCAGGCTATAGTAGAGGGGGTGGCGAAGAATCAGACACTACTGAAGTGAGTAAGCAGCACCAGCAGGAGGGCTTCCCTCGTGGCTCAGCAGTAAAGAATCTGCCCGCCAATGCAGGAGACGCAGGTTTGATCCCTGTGTCAGGAAGAACCCCTGGAGAAGGAAATGGCAACCCACTCCACTGTTCTTCCCTGGGAAATCCCATGGACAGAGGAACCTGGCTAGCTAGTCCGTGGGATCACAAAGAGTCAGACATGACTTAGCAACTGAACAACAACAACAAAATTTAGAGAACTGAGATATGGAGAGTTTGTCACTTTTATATAGTTTATGAGTTTTCTTTATTTTTGAGTTTGGGGTATATTTGTTTTGATTATACGGAACCATTTGTTGTTGGAGTGTTTAATATTTATAGATTATTTTTAATATAGATAATATTTATAATCTGTAATATAGATAATATTTATAGATCATTGCAAATGGAAAAGATCACTTAAAAGCTGTTTGTTGTGTGCTTGTGTGTTTTAAACTTAGATGTGAGAATATAACATAAACGATATCATTTCAGCTTCCTAAAGCAGTTAAAAAATTTTTTTTATTGCTTTATTGCTGCACATGGACTTTCTCTAGTTTCAGAGAGCAGGGGCTACTCTCTAGTTGCAGTGCATGGGCTTCTCATTGCAGTGGCTTCTCTTCTTGTGGAGCACGGCCTCTAGAGTGTACAGGGTTCAGTGGTTGGGGTGCATGGGCTTACACAGCATGTGGAATCTTCCTAGACCAGGGATTGAACCTGTGTCTCCTTCATTAGTCAGATTCTTACACGCTGTGCCACCAGGGAAGTACCCTAAAGCAGTTAAAATGATCATTATTTCTTATCTAGTTTTTCATCTAAAAGACTATTTTACCTAATTATTTAAATTAAATTTAGGACCTTTAGATCTAGCCTTTACCTCTATTAAAGCCTCATTTTCTGCTTTTATACTTCCTGGCTATTCTTGCTGGTTATAAAACAATGATTGTATGAAATGTGCAGTGAAGAAGAGAAGACATAGATTAGGAGGAAATTGCTGGCTTTTCTGTACCTAGAGCTTTTATGCTTGATTTAATTTAAGCAGTGAAACCATTTTCCCACTTTGTAAAATTAAATACAATTTTGTTGTTGTTGTTTCTCAGTCACTAAATCATGTCCCACTCTTTGAGTCCCTGTGGACTGCAGCACACTAGGTTCCCCTGTCCTTCACTATGTCTTGAAGTTTGCTAAAATTCATGTCCTTTGAGTCAGTGATGCTACCTACCAAACTCATTCCCTGCTCTCCTCTTCCCCTTTTGCCTTCAGTCTTTCCCATCATTAGGGTCTTTCTCAGTGAGTCAGCTCTTTGCATCAGGGGGCCAAAGTATTGAAGCTTCAGCATCAGTCCTTCCAGTCAATATGCAGGGTTGATTTCCTTTAGGATTCACTTATTTGATCTCCTCACAGTCCAAGGGACTTTCAAGAGTCTTTTCCAACAGCACAGTTTGAAGGCGTTTAGCCTTCTTTATGGTACTCAGCCTTCTTTATGGACCAGTTTCTCACATCCTTACATGACTTCTGGAAAAACCATAGCTTTGATGCTATGAACCTTTGTTGACAAAGTGATGTCTCTGCTTTTTAATATGCTGTCTAGGTTTGTCATAGCTTTCCTCCCAAGGAGCAGGCATCTTTTAATTTCATGGCTGCAGTCACCATCCACAGTACTTTTGGAGCTCAAGAAATAAAATCTGTCACTGCTTCCACACAGTAAAATTTACCTTTTTTAGTGTACAGCTCTGCCTCTTTTGATAAATGGAATCAGTTGTATAAGTAACACTAAAAAAAGAAGATGTAGAATATTTCCATCACTCTCAAAATTGCTTTGTCCTTTGTCCATAATGCAGCATTTCATTTTCTGACCCTGGCAACCACTAATATGTTTTATGCCCTAAATTTTGCCTTTCTAGTAATATCATATTGATGAACTCATACTGTATGTAGCCTTTTCAGAATGGCTTCTTTTACTTAGCACAATGCATATGAGGTTTATATATATATATTGCTTGTATCAATAATTCATTCCTTTTTATTGCTAAATAGTATTCTGTTGTATGATATACTGCAGATTCTTTGGCATTTCCTAATTAAAGGAGATTTAGGTTGTTTCCAAGTTTTGGTGATTAAAGTTCCTATTAACATTCTCATGTAAGTTTTTTTATCAACAGAAATTTTTACTTTATTTGGGTAAATACAAAGAAGTAAAATTGCTGGGTCATTAAGGGAAAAATTACTGGGTCATACTGAAACTACGTATTTAATTTTAAAAACATGAAATCTTTTCAGAATGATTGAAGCATTTTTGCATTCCCTTCAGGACTGTATGAGGCTTCCAGTTGTCCCTCCTTTTTGCTAGGACTTGGTAGTGTTACATATTGCATTTTAGTTATTCTGAAAGATGTGTTGTGTTGTTGTTCAGTTGCTAATTCATGTGTGACTCTTTACAAACCCATGGACTGCAGCATGCCAGGTTTCCCTGTCCTTCACTATCTCAGAGTTTGCTCAGACTCACGTCCATTAAGTTGGTAATGCCATCCAATCATCTCATCCTCTGTCATCCCCTTCTCCTCATGCCCTCAGTCTTTCTCAGCATATGGGTCTTTTCCAATGAGTCAGCTCTTCCTATCAGGTGGCCAAAGTATTGAAGCTTCAGTTTCAGCATCAGTCCTTCCAATCAATATTCTGGGTGGACTTCCTTTAGGATTGACTAGTTTATTCTCCTTGCAGTCCAAGAAACTCTCAAGAGTCTTTTCCAGCACCACAGTTTGAAAGCATGAGTCTTGGGTGCTCAGCCTTCTTTATGGTCCAACTCTCACATCCATACATGACTATTGGAAAAACCATAGTTTTGATTACATGGGCCTTTGTCAGCAAAATGATGTCTCTGCTTTTTAATATACTGTCTAGGTGTGTCATAACTTTTCTTCCAAGGAGCAAGCATCTTTTAATTTCATGGTTGCAGTCACCATCAGCAATGATTTTCGAGCCCAAGAAAATAAAGTCTGTCCCTGTTTCCATTGTTTCCCCATCTATTTGCCATGAAGTGATGGGACCAGGTGCCATGATCTTTGTTTTTTGAATGTTGAGTTTTAAGCCAGCTTTTTCACTCTCCTCTTTTACCTTCATTATGAGGCTCTTTAGTTCCTCTTCACTTTCTGCCATAAGGGTGGTGTCATCTGCATATATGAGATTATTAATATTTCTCCCGCAATCTTGATTCCAGCTTGTGCTTCATCTAGCCCTGCATCTTGCATGATGTACTCTGCATATACGTTAAATAAGCAGGGTGATAATATACAGCCTTGACGTACTCCTTTCCCAATTTAGAACCAGTCTGTAGTTCCATATCCAGTTCTAACTGTTGCTTCTTGACCTGCATACACATTTCTCGGGAGGCAACTCAGGTGGTCTGGTATTCCCATCTCTTGAAGAATTTTCCACAGTTTGTTGTGACCATACAGTCAAAGGCTTTAGCATAGTTGATGAAGCAGAAGTGAATGTTTTTCTGGAATTCTCTTGCTTTTTCTATGATCCAGTGGATGCTGGCAATTTGATCTCTGGTTTTGCTGCCTTTTGTAAATCTGGCTTGTACATCTGGAATTTCTCCGTTCATATACTGTTGTTGAAGCCTAGATTGAAGAATTTTGAGCATCATCTTGCTAGCATGTGAAATGAGTACAGTTGTGTGGTAGTTTGAGCATTCTTTGGCATTGCCCTTCTTTGGGATTGAAGTGAAAAGCGACCTTTTCCAGTCCTGTGGCCACTGCTGAGTTTTTCAAATTTGCTGGCATGTTGAGTGCAGCACTTTCACAGCATCATCTTTTAGGATTTGAAGTAGCTCAGCTGAAATTCTATCACCTCCACTAGCTTTGTTGGTAGGAAGCACAAGGCCCACTTGACTTTACACTTAGGATGTCTATCTTTAGGTAAGTGACTACAGTATTGTTGTTATCCAGATCATTAAGATCTTTTTTTGTATAATTTTGTATATTCTTGCCATATCTTTTTATTCTCTTCTGCTTTTGTTAGGTCCTTACATTTTCTGTCCTTTATTGTGCCCATCTTTGCATGATATATTCCCTTAGTATCTCTGATTTTCTTGAAGAGATCTCTGGCCTTTCCCATTCTATTATTTTCCTCTCTTTCTTTGCATTGTTCATTTAAGAAGGCTTTCTTATGTCTCCTTACTATTCTTTGGAATGCTGTGTTCAGTTGGGTATATCTTTTTTCCTTTGTCCTTTGCCTTTCACTTTTGTTTTTTTTCTCAGCTATTTGTAAAGCCTCCTGAGATAACCATTTTGCCTTCTTGCATTTGTTTTTCTTTGGGATGGTATTGGTCACTACCTCCTGTACAGTGTTATGAACCTTTGTCCATAGTTCTTGAGATGTGTAGTAAGTAGTCCATCCATATTCTTCAGATGTGTAGTAGGAGTGAAATGACTAGGTAATATGGTAAGCGTATGTTTAACGTTTTAAGAAGCTCCCAAAGTTTTCCTATACTATCATAATATTTTACAATATTATTAGCATTGTATAAGAGTTCTAGTTGGTTCCCATTTTCACCAACACTTGATGGTTAGTCTTTAATTTCAGCTTTCCTAATAGAGTGGGGTAGAAATATCTTAACTGTGGTTAAAAATTACTTTTTCCTAATGCCAGTGGTTTTAATTACTTATCATGTGAAAGTGAAAGTTGCTCAGTCGTGTCCGACTCTTTGCGACCCCATGGACTCTACAGTCCCTGGAATTCTCAAGGCCAAAATACTAGAGTGGGTAACTTTTCCCTTCTCAAATGGATATTCCCAACCCAGGGACTGAACCCAGGTCTCCTGCATTGCAGGTGGATTCTTTACCAGCTGAGCCACAAGAGAAACCCAAGAATACTGGAGTGGGGGGTAGCCTATCCCTTCTCCAGTGGATCTTCCTGACTCAGGAATTGAACTGGGGTCTCCTACATTGTAGGTGGATTCTTTACCAACTGAGGTATCAGGGAAGCCCAATACTTAGTGTGCAATTCATGTATCCTATGATGAGGTATCCATTCATATTGCTTGTGCATTTTTTTATTGAGTTGTTTTTCTTATATTTAATTTTTGAGAGTTCTTTATACATTTGGAATGCTGTCATATATGTGATTTAATAATATTTTCTTTCAGTCTGTGGTTTGTCCTTTTATATTTTTTTGAGAAGAGGATGAGCTTTTAATTTTCATTAACTTGAATTTATAAATTTTTTTTCCTTTTAAGTATCATGCTTCCTATCCTGTTTCATCTAAGAAGTTTTTGCTTAACCCAAAGTTAGAAATTTTTTCTCTTGTCTTCTTTTATGTGTTCTATAATTGAGGATTTTAAAAAAAGCTTATTAATAGATTATTAATTGACAAGTAAAATTGTATATATATTTAAAGTATACCAGATGATGTTTTGATACACAGATACATTTTAGAATGATGTAGAGTTTTAGATATACTTTTAAATGTACAGTCTTATGTTTTCATAAATTTTGCATATAGTGTCCTGTATAGATAAAAATATTGTTTCCAAGTAATGCCTTAGTGATGTGCCACAAATTTTGATATGTTATATTTATATTTTCATTCCACTTAATGTACTTTTTCATATTTCTTTTGAGTTGTTTTTTGACCCGTTGGTTAATAGAAATTTAGGTTCTGAATACTTTGGGATTTTCCAGGTATCTTTTTGTTACTGATTTCTAATTTCATTCCATTGTGGTCAGAGAAGACACATTTATGCTTTGAATTCCTTTAAATTTATTTTGATTGAATGTGGTCTGTTTTAGTAAATACTCTGTGTGTACTTGATGAAAAAGTATTTATTCTGCTGTTGGTTGAAGTGTTTTATAAATGTCAGTCAGGTCAACTATGTTGTTAGTATTGTTTACTTTCAAGTTTAATGTGTTCAACTTTTTGTCTCTTCTGTGATTGAGGAAGGAGTACTGAAATCTGTGAGTATAATTGTGAAGAGTGTATTTGTGAATTTATCTGTTTAACCTTGCATTTTATCACTTTTTTTTGATTGATGTATTTTTGAAGCTCTTTTAATTTTGTACATAAACATTTAGGGTTTTATGTCCACTTGGTATAATGGACTGAGAAATGACCTCTATATCCTTGGTAGTAATATTTGATTTGGAATCTATTCAGTCTCTTAATATAGCTACTCTAGTGCTGCTGTCAACACAGTATGTATTTTTTTCCATTTTCTTGCTTTTAACCTATTTGTGTCTTATATTTAAAGTGTATTTTTTGTAGGCACAACATAATTGGGTTGTCCTTCCCCTGTGACCCTCAATCTGATAATCTCTACCTTTTCATTTGAGGTATTTAAACCATTTACATTTAATGTGACTAATGATCTGGTTAGGTTTAAATCCACCATCATCTTGTTTCCACATGTCTCATTTGTTCATTGTTCTTTTTTCTCTTTCTGCCTTCTTTTGGATGGAGCATTTTTATGGTTCATTTTTATCTCCTTTGTGTTAGATAGAACTTTTTTTTTTTTTTTAGTATTAGATAAGAAGTTTTTTTTTTTAGTACTTGATTTAACTTAATATAGTCTACCATTTAATGATAATATAATTACCTTGTAGTAATGTACTTCCATTTCTCCCCTCTTGATTTTTGTGCTGTTACTTTCTTATATTTTACTTCTACAAATGTTGTAAACTAAGCACTGTGTGATAGTTAACTTATAAATAGTTATCTTTTAAGGAGACTTAAATATTAAGAAAAAAGCCTTATGTATTTTTTCATGTTGTTACCATTTCCTTTTCCTCAGTGTTTTGTTATATAATAGGTCCACATTCCCATAAAATCTGATCACAGCATTCTATCTTAGCTAAAAGTAGAAGTCCCTGTTTTCCCTTTTAATCTCTATATCTGCACTTTTCATGTTGGGGATTTATAATTTATAAATTAATTAGTGGATTTCAGTAAGTAGAGTTTTACGTGTCTTAACTCTAACCTATTTAGTTTTTTTTTACCCCCTAGGAAATCTTATACCTTGCATTTAAAGATAATTTCATTTGCCAAAAATGGTGTAAACAAGTGGTATTTATTCCTTTATGTATATTTATCTGCTGCTTACTCACATATTTCAACATTAGGTGTATTTAGTGTCTTATGGATAATCCTGTAGTTGAGCTAATGCTAATATTCTAACCTATGACTAAAATGTCACTTCAGTATCAAAATAACATGCTTGTTATTTTGCTTCCTCTTTCTCCTTACAGAAAATATTTTTATTGATCAGTTAGGTATTCTTTTTTGTTGTTGTTTATGTGTGTGTCTGCTTTTAGTTTTTTTTTTCAAGTTTATTTTTAATTGGAGGATCATTGCTTTATAATGTTGTGTTGGTTTCCGCTATACAACAGTGTAAATCAGCTACAAGGTCATCTTGATAAATGGGAATTCCCAGTAGAAATAAAAACTAGTTTATTATACAGAATGCAGCTTTTACATGTTTAGGGTCTTCCTCTTCAGTAAATTGAAATGTGTGTGTTCAGTTACTCAGTCATGTCCGACTCTTTGCAGCCCCATGAACTGTCACCCGCCAAACTCCTCAGTCCATGGAATTTTCTAAGCAAGAATACTAGAGTGGGTTGCCATTTCCTACTTCAGGGGTTCTTCCTGACCCAGGGATCAAACCCCTGTCTCTTAAGTCTTTTACACTGGCAGGCATATTCTTTACCACTAGTGCCACCTGGGAAGCCCAAATTTCACCCCACTCCAGTACTCTTGCCTGGAAAATCCCGTGGACAGAGGAGCCTGGAAGGCTGCAGTCCATGGTGTCGCTGAGGGTCGGACACGACTGAGTGACTTCGTTTTCACTTTTCACTTTCATGCATTGGAGAAGGCAATGGCAATCCACTCCAGTGTTCTTGCCTGGAGAATCCCAGGGATGGTGGAGCCTGGTGGGCTGCTGTCTGTGGGGTCGCACAGAGTCGGACATGACTGAAGCGACTTAGCAGCAGCAGCAGCAGCTTAAAGCCACCTTTAAATCTGATTTCAGTAAGGGCAGATAGTTTTTTCTTTTGTTAAATTAGTTATGTGAAAATATGTATTTACAAAGAGGACTATTTAGGGGAATATAACTTGCAGTTTTTGTTTAAATGGTTTCTTATACAGTTCATTTGAAACAAGTTTTGTTCCATGCTTTTTATAATCCAATAAATGAGGAAATGTTTAATGACTGGTCAGGAATGGCAAATCAAGAAACATCAACTAACTGAGTTCTGGGGAGTGTGATGGTAATGATGGTCTGTGATATGGGTTATATCTGTAGAAATATAATTCATCCGTTTTTCTTGTTGAGGTTAAGAGGGAAAAGCACACTACTTTTTTTTGTTGATGATAGTCAACAAGAAGAGTCTTGTTGGGGGAGGGGATGATGAGGACGACACATTAAGAATTTATTAAGAGACAGTTGAGTTAAAGGTTTTGTATGGACAGTCCATTTCTGGCAAGACAGCAGGAAGTTTTCTGTGGACCCACTTCCCACTGAATGGTGAAAATCGTTTGTATATTTATTTATTTATTTTTAAAGCTGTCATTTAAAGTTTCTGGAATAGTTCTATAGGCATACAGAAAATAAAGAAAGAAAATCTGCTTAAACATTGTAAGAACAACCTAAGTTTGGTATTTGAATCAGACTTACTTCATTTTTCCCCTTTCCTAGCTTAGTAATATGGAAAGTCCACTCCAGATTGGTGCAGCCAAGAACACACCTCCTAGTCTATAGTATCTATCTGAGAGAAGCAATATGTCAGCTTTTCTTATATGGATCCTAGCTGCTGAGGCTGAGTTTTGGGCCAGTGGGGCTGAGAGGCAGGGGCTTACTTCTGTCCAGTTACTGCTCATGCCATGGAGGCTTTACTTGTGCCACTGAGAATACTGGTACCCCAGTCTCCATGCTTTAGCTCTTAAGGTAGCAGTTGCACACTGGGACTGGGATGTTGAGAAGACTTCAGGCTACTGACCCCCAGCTCCACCAAGTATTCAGGTCCCAACATTGTGTTGTCAATCAAAAGTGTGCCACTGTCCCTACCACCAGCTTCAGAGTCATGGCTCAGAGAGTTTGCCTAGGGGGAGAACCAGGCCATAAAACTGAGAGCTCTGCATCTCTTCCCAAAGGAATGAACTTCATTTGCAGACACTTTACCATCTGAGCCACTGGGGAAGCCAAGGAGGGGATAAGGGGCAGAAAAAAATATTTGAAGAAACAATGGTTGAAATCTTCCCAAATTTATTGAAAAATATAAATCTGTGTGTTTTGGAACCTCAACAAACTCCAAGAGGAATAAACTTTTGCGCTTAGTCTTGTTGACTGAGTTGACACTTTGCAACCCCATATACTGCAGCCCACTGGGCTCTTCTGTCCATGGGGATTCTCCAGGTAAGAATTCTGGAGTGGGTTGCCATGCCCTCTTCCAAAGAGACACATTATAGTAAAAATGCTGAAAATCTAAGAGAAAACCTTGAAACCATCCAGAGAAAAACAACTTATTATAAGGGAACCCCAATAAAATCAACCGTTAGCTTCTCATCATATAGAGGCAGAAATGCAGTCAGATAACATATTCAAAGTACTTGATGGAAAGAATTGCCAACCAAGAATCCTGTGTCTGGGAAAGCTATCTTTCAGGAATTAAGATGAAATAAGTATATTCTCAGATAAAACTGAATTTCTTGCTGGAACCCACCTTATAAGAAGTTCTTTAGGCTGAAATTCAAGTGACTTCACACAGTAATTTGATCTCACACAAGAGCACCAGTACAGGTTATATATTAACTTATATAGATATGTTAATATATAATATATAAAATAATAAAAAGACATTATAATTGCATATTTTTCTCCCTGAACTGATTTAAAAAACATTTGTATAAAATAATATGTATACGCACACACACACACACACAGACGTACATAAAATGTATTTTGGACCTGTAACAGAAATTCACTCTGTATATCAATAACAGCATAAAGTAGGTTTATGGAAACACAACTGTATTGAGCTAAAGAAATAACCTGATTATAACACAAACTGCAGAAACAAATCAAGAAAGGCAAAATTGATAAATATGAGGTTAATATAACAAAAGCTACAAATATATACTTGCTCTTCTTTCATCTCTCAGATTCTTTAAATGTCATACTTTATGTAAAGTAATAATAACAGTTTCTATAATAATTGTAATATTTGTAGATAAAGCATTAACATTTTGTTGATTGTATAACATTTATTAGATCGTGTGTGTATGTGTGTGTGTGTGGTGTGTGTGTGTGTGTATACATATAAGCAATAATAGCACCAAAAGGGGAAAAAGGGAATAGAGCTATTTAAGAATAACATTTCTAACATTTCTATATCTCACTGAAGTTAGTATAAATCTGAAGCTGAATCTGTTACAGTATGTATGGGAAGCCCTAGAACAAACATGAAGGAAAGAAATAACTTTTCTATATAAAGAAATATATATATATTTCTCTATATATAGGAGAGGGAAGTGGGATATATATATAAATATAGGTAATCATTAAAGAAATTTAAAAGCAACATTAGAAAATTTCCATTTAATGCAAAAGAAAGCAGTAAAGGAAGAACATAGGAATAAAAAGACATGAGACCCAGAAAACAAAAAGTAAAATGGCAGATATAAATATAGCTGATGATATTAATGATTACATTTAATGTTAAATGTAAATAGGTTAAACAGTCCAATCTAAAGTTAGAGATTGTCAGATTAGATAAAAAAATACATAGAGCATCCAGTGATATGCTCTCTGTAGGAGACACCCAGATGCAAATATACAAATAGATCAGGTTGGCAGAGGATGTATCATGTAAACAGAAACCGTAAGAAAGCTGTGGTGGCTAATACTAATGTAAAACAAAATTTGACTTTTAATAAATGATTTTTAAAACGTTCCTGAAGATAAAGAGACATATTTTATATTGATAAAATTATCAGTTCAACAGGTTGCTGTTCAGTCACTCAGTTGTGTTCGACTCTTTGCAACTCCATGAACTGCAGCATGCCAGGCTTCCCTGTCCTTCACCATCTCCCAGAACTTGCTCAAACTCACCCTGTTATATAATTCAGTAGGAAGATACGGCATTTATACATATATGATTCTAACAACAAAGCACCGAAATATTAATACATAAGGCAAAAACTGACAGAAATGAAGGATGTACTAGATTGTTGAACAACAGTATTTGAAAACTTCAATAACCCACTTTTGAAGTTGGATAGAACAGCTAGGCAGAAGATTAACAAGGAAACAGAAGTCCTGAGCAGCACTGAACACCAAATATACCTAACATACATCTATAGGACATGCTGCCCAACAGTAGCAGAATATGTAGCTGAAATGCACATGGAACATTTTCCAGGGAATACTGTGTGCTAGGCTGTGGAACAAATCTTAATATATTTTAAAAGATAGAAACAGCATGGTTTCAAAGCACAAAAGAATGACATTGCCATTAACTTAAGGAAACTTGTTGCTGTTCATTCATTCAGTCATGTCTGACTCTTTGTGACCACATAGACTGCAGCAGGCCAGGCTTCCCTGTTCTTCACCATCCCCCGGAACTTGCTCAAACTCAAGTCCATTGAGTCAGTGATACCCTCCAATCATCTCATCCTCCCTCACCCCCTTCTCCTCCTGCCCTCAATCTTTACCAGCATCAAGATCTTTTTCAGTTAGTAGGCTCTTCGCATCAGGTGGCCAAAGTATTGAAGCTTCAGCATTAGTCCTTCCAATGAATATTCAGGATTGATTTCCTTTAGGATTGACTGATTTGATCTCCTTGCAGTCCAAGGAGCTCTCAGGAGTCTTCTCTAGCACCACAGTTCAAAAGCATCAGTTCTTCAGCGATTAGCCTTTTTTATGGTCCACCTCTCACAACTGTACATGACTGCTAGAAAAACCATAGCTTTGACCATATGGACGTGCGTTGGCAAAGTGATGTCTCTGCTTTTTAATACTCTGTCTAGGTTTGTCCAAGACAAACTTTCCTTCCAAGGAGCAAGTGTCTTTTAATTTCATGGCTGCAGTCACCCTCTGCAGTGATTTTGGAGCCCAAGAAAGTAAAACCTGTCACTGTTTCCCAGAGACACTTGGGAAACTCACAAATGTGTAGAAATTAAGCATCAAACCCTTAAATAACCAGTGAGTCAAAGAATACATCCAAAGTGAATTCAAGAAATACTATGAGATGCAAAAAAATGACACAGTATACCAAAACATGACTGTATCTAATGTAGTATTTAGAGGAAAAGTTATAGCTATTAATGTTATTTAAGACTCAAGTCAGTAACCTAAATCTTACACCTTAATACAGTGGAAAAGAGCAAACTAATCCTAAAGCAACCAGAAGAAGTGAATAATGTAGAGCAGGAATTACACGAAATAAATAATGGTGTGTGTGCTTAGTCTCTCAGTCATGCCTGCTCTTTGCAACCCCATGGACTGTAGCCTTCCAGGTTCCTCTGTCCATGGGATTTCCAGGCAGGAATACTGGAGTGAGTTGCCATGCCCTCCTCCAGGGGATCTTCCCAACCCAGGGATCGAACCCAGGTCTCATGCATTGCTGGCGGATTCTTTACTATCTGAGCCACCAGGGAAGCCCAAACATTTTGTAGGTTTAAAAAGCGTTAAAACACACACACACACACACACACACAAAACTTCTACCTTATAACACTGGAAAAGAAGAGCAGACTAATCCTAAAGCAAACAGAAGAAGTGAATAATACAGAGCAGAAAATATATGAAGTAAATAATAGAGAAAATTAATGAAAGCAAAAGGATTCTTGGTTTGAGTAGAAACTACTTTCTAGGTAGTGACTTCCTGAATTCATTATTCTTATCTATTTTACAAAACTTTAGTTTATGCAGATTCATGAAGAATATTGTATTGACTGAGTAGCTTTGCTAGTGACTGCCTTTGAAGGCAGACCCTATTGATGATTAAATCCAGATTTATTTCAGAATGGTAAGGTTTTGAGTTTACGAGAGAATACCAAATACTAATTACGTTTGTTGGTTCTAATATGATAATGTCGTCATTCTGAAGGCATGAATGAATTCTCCATTTTCAAGTTTTTAGTGATATAATTTTAGTGTTATGATCATAGAATAAAGCATGCTTATATGTTCCTTGGGTCATTTTGAGTAAAGTTAGAGTATAAAGTAGGGTGGAATTTACTGATTTTTTTTGTTTACAGTTTCTATTTTTCATTTATATTTTCTTCTTTACATTTTAGCTTAACAGTTTTTCCAAGGGACTTTTATTTACTTTAATATAGCATATTTGTCAAAGATCATTTGGATATATCTCATTTCAATCTCACAAATTTTTGATGTTGGTGGTTCAGCTACCGTCTTTTTTATCTTTGTGTGTATATGAATATATGAATTATGGTATCCTTGTTTTTCTACTATTTGCCATATAAAAATGACTTCCCGTTAGTGTCCCAATATATAATACCAGTGGAACTCAGATTAAGCTCTTCTCCTTCCAAATGCCAAAGCCTCTTTGTTAACTGTTACAGGAAGCTGGTTGTTCAGATTGCTGTTAATGCCAGGGCACAAAACCATATATTAATACAAAATGGTAATAGTAGCAGCTATCATTTATTGAGTACTTAAGTATCAGGCAGTGTGTCTAGCCCTGAAAACTTTAGGTGTCTGCCATGTCAGGAAAAACCTAGAACAACTATTTTGGGTCACTGCTCTGTATGCCTGACCCAGTCTACAAAATGTCTGTTTTATCATTGACATAAAAGAATTTTAAGTTTTCAGTTCCTTCTCTGTCACAGTTTTATCTTATGAAAATTTATTCATTCCTATTTTTATAAGTTGATAGTCTGAACATCAGTAGTTTCATGGAAGCAAGGCAGAGAAAGCTCTGCCTTTTTGGAGCTCTCTACATATAAGACTGGAAATAGATACTATATCATATTAACTAAGTCCCTGTGACCTGAGCTGCATGGTTTGGTGAAGCCAGATTCAGCCTTACATATGATTGACAGATGTAAATAGAGTTTAGTTTAAATATGCTATATTAAGGAACTAGTCTTTTCATTTTTGTAAGTTTTATTTATAACTAAATTTTTCTCATCTTTTTGCAGTACTTCATTGCTGACGTTTATCTCTGTAATTTCTAGCAGATAAACTGCTTACCTTTTGAAGAATGTTATTAATCTCTGTTTTTGTAGTAGTCATTGTGATAATCCAAATGGTACCATCTTTATCTGAAAGATTTTACTTTCAGCAATTAATTTTAATTACACTATTAGACAAGAGTATTTACTTGATATAACTTAAAATTTTTATTTCAGACAGTATAGTTCATGAGACTCTAAAGCAGTGGTTCTCTAAATGAGGCCCCAGACCAGCAGCATCAACATCATCTAGAATCTGGTTAGAATGCAGATTTTCAGACTGAACCCATCAGTCAGAAACTAAGGAGTTAGAGCTGAGCAGTCAGTCATTTAACAAGTCCTCCTGGTGACTCTGATGCTTGATAAAATTTCAGAACCAGTCAACAAAGTATCTCGCTGATTGAGTTTCTTTTAATGCAGTGCATTTGTATTCTTTTTGTTCTTTGCACATTTTAAACTTGTATTATTTATTGGAAGATAAACTCTCCAAATTATTGACTGAATTCAGATAGCACATATAAAGTACTTAAAGACTTCTTAGGCAGATTTGAGAATTATTTTTTCAAGGCATCAGGATAGATATTTGTATAAATCACCTTAAATAAAGCCCTCTAGAAATTTAATTCAGACTCCTACATTGTAGAAATTTAATTGTTTGGTACTTAGGGGCTGCTGGGTTAAACAGACATCTGATTAATGAAATCAAGGAATATTTATACACGTGTGCTCCCATTGTAATTTTTCAAATGGAGATTAGGGTGATGATGATAGATATTGAAAACAGAGTATGCTGGAAACTAATAACTTTAAAGGGAAAAATGTTTGGTATTACCACTCACCTAGAAACAGACATCCTGGAATGCAAAGTCAAGTGGGCCTTAGGAAGCATCACTGCAAACAAGGCTAGTGGTGGTGAGGAAATTCCAGTTGAGCTATTTCAAATCCTAAAAGAGGATGCTGTGAAAGTGCTGTACTCAATATGTCAACAAATTTGGAAAACTCAGCAGAGGCCACAGGACTGGAAAAGGTCAGTTTTCATTCCAATTCCAAAGAAAGGCAATGGGAAAGAATGTTCAAACTACTGCACAATTGCACTCGTCTTACACACTAGCAAAGTAATGCTCAAAATTCTCCAAGCGAGACTTCAACAGTCTGTGAACCGTGAACTTTCAGATGTTCAAGCTGGATTTAGAAAAGGCAGAGGAACCAGAGATCAAATTGCCAGCATCTGTTGGATCATCAAAAAAGCAAGAGAGTTCCAGAAAAACATATCCTTCTGCTTTATTTACTACACGAAAGCCTTTGACTGTGTGGATCACAACAAACTGGAAAATTCTTCAAGAGACGGGAATACCAGACTACCTTACAAGCCTCCTGAGAAATCTGTATGCAGGTCAAGAAGCAACAGTTAGAACTGGACATGGAACACCAGACTGGTTCCAAATAGGAAAAGGAGTACATCAAGGCTGTATATTATCACCCTGCTTATTTAATTTTTATTCATGAGAAAAGCTGGACTGGATGAAGCACAAGCTGGAATCAAGATTGCCAGGAGAAATATCAATAACCTCAGATATTGACAGATGACACCACCCTTATGGCAGAAAGCGAAGAAAAACTAAAGAGCCTCTTGATGAAAATGAAAGAGGAGAGTGAAAAAGTTGGCTTAAAGCTCAGCATTCAGAAAACTAAGATCATGGCATCTGGTCCCATCACTTCATGGCAAATAGATGGGGAAACAATGGAAACAGTGACAGACTTTTATTTTGGGAGGTTCCAAAATCACTGCATATGATGACTTCAGCCATGAATTTAAAAGATGCTCCTTGGAAGAAAAGTTATGGCCAACCTCAACAGCATATTCAAAAGCAGAGATGTTACTTTGCCAACAAAGGTCTGTCTAGTCAAAGCTATGATTTTTCCATTGGTCATGTATGGATGTGAGAGTTGGACTGTAAAGAAAGTTGAGCACAGAAGAATTGATACTTTTGAACTGTGGTGTTGGAGAGGACTCTTGAGAGTCCTTTTGGACAGCAAGCAGATCCAACTAGTCCATCCTAAAGGAGATCAGTCCTGAATATTCATTGGAGGGACTGATGCTGAAGCTGAAACTCTAGTACTTTAGCCACCTGATGTGAAGAACTGATTCATTTGAAAAGACACTGATGCTGGGAAAGATTAAAGGTGGGAGGAGAAGGGGACAACAGAGGATGAGATGGTTGGATGGCTTCACCGACTCTATGGACATGAGTTTGAGTAGGCTCTAGGAGTTGGTGATGCTGCAGTCCATGGGGTTGCAAAGAATCAGACATGAATGAGCCACTGAACTGAACTGAAATACTCTGAAAAGTCATGGTGTAGTAAATATGTATAGTGTAGAGCCATTATTTCAAATAATGGGAGAAAAAAGATTTCCAGAATTGAGTACCTAAAATAGCTTATTTGAGGATGGTTATTTTTTAATTGTAGTTTAATAAATATTAATGCTGTAATTAAGTTTACATAATGACTGAATTACCACTGAAATGAGCTGTTACTTACAATATTAGGAGATGCAAAACATTAAATTTGCAAAGTTATGCTACCTATAGCTTTCAAATCTTTGGGCTTTGCTTCTTTCTGTGTAGATAATGCATGAATATTGAGGTATTCCAACTAATGACATAATTTTTCTCTTTGTAAGTATATTTTTTCATGTGCAGGCTGTGCTACTAAGCTGTAGGTTGAGTCTGATCTGTAATTTCCTTTCAGTACAAGTGCTGTATGTGTATGTCTTATATTTGTTTTTATTGATGGGCTAATTTATATGTTAGGCTTTTGGTTAGTTCATACATTAGCCTTCCTTAGTGATATCTTAAGAGTCCTAGGTCCAGGGACTATTACATCTAAAGATAATATACTGAACAAATGATATTTTTAATAAGCTAGATTATTTAGTAATGTTTCTAATAAGAATGATTAAAATTCCAGATAATGCCTGTTTTTTCAGAGAATACCTAAAGATTTAGGATATAAATGGCAGACTGGAGTAACCTTGTATGTTGTGAATTTGTTTTTTTGTTTTACTTCCAACTTTGAAACATGTAAAACCCCCATAACTCTGGATAGGGCCATGAATATTTGTATTCAGTTTAAGAAAGAATATTTGTAACTTTGTTGTATGTTAGTACTATTTCTTATACTAGTAAGTATATAGGCAAATAGAGAAGGCAGAGAGAGAGAGAGATGTGGAGGAAGGAGAGGAAAAGGAGAGAGAGAGGTAGCAATAAAAAGACCACACACAGAGAGAAATAGTGATTTTAAAAAAGAAAACGCAACAAGGTCTGGATTAATTTGTATTTGCTCTGAAGTGTTATATAGTAATTGTAGTTTACTGTGCAGCATAATATATATTATCTGAAACAGGAAATGAATCTTTTCAGGATTTCTACTTAATACATTTTTAGAAACTGACTGTTCATTTACAGAATGTACATTTCAAAATTAAAGCTCAAAAACTTTTTAATTTAATTGTCCAAATTCAACATTTTGGAAAATAATGAGCTCTTTTTTTATCCTGAAATTAGCATTTGTTAATTATAGAAAACAAAATTCTGAAAAAAATTTTGAAAAAATTATAAATCACGTATGATTGTACCATTCAGAAATAATCACTTTTAATGTGTTGGTATGTATCCTCCCAGTCTTTTAAAAGATACATTTCTAAAATTGAGAGCCCTCATATGCTTCTTTCTTCCCTGATAGCTCAGTTGGTAAAGAATCTGCCTGCAATGCAGGAGACTCTGGTTCGACTCCTGGGTCAGGAAGATCTGCTGGAGATCAGATAGGCCACCCACTCTAGTCTTCTTGGGCTTCCCCTGTGGCTCAGCTGGTAAAGAACCTGCCTGCCATGTGGGAGACTTGAGTTTGATCCCTGGATTGGGAAGATCCCCTAGACGAGGGAAAGGCTACCCGAGAATTTCATGGACTATATAGTCCCTGGGGTCACAAAGAGTTGGACACGACTGAGCATTTTTCATTCAGTTCATTCCTTCACTTATATGGTTCTTTATTATATTTTAAATCTAATATAATTGGAAGAACTTTTTCATATCTGTAACTAGTCTTTAAGATAATTTTAATAATTTCCTATTTGTTTGTCATACCTTAATTTTTCTATATTGTCAAACATTTAAGTTGCCATTTTTCTTCCCTATGTTATATGGTGAAACTTACTCTTTATAAATCTTTATCTCATAAATCTGTAAATCTTTATCTGTATCTTATACTTCTAGATTCCTAGATGGAGTGTTACTAAGTTAGAGAATATAAATGCTTTCAGGATTTTTAATCTGCATTGCCAAATTGCCATCCAAAACCTGGATCTAATTTAATTTCCATCAGCTATATGTAAGATGCCTATTAAGGAATATGCTTGTCTGCACTAGGTATCATTATTGGATTTAAAAATTATTGTCAGTTTCTCTAAAGAAAAATTCCATTTTATTCTATAAAATGCTGTTAAATACTAAAATTACTATTATTTTACATTACAGTTTGAAATTAGTTGGACTTCAGAAAAAATCATATTTGGGCTTTATCAATTTAAATTAGAATATAATTTACTAGAGAATTGCCAACAATAGAAATTTTGGAAGTATTTGGTCACTGTAATGGTCTAAGGGTCCAGGAGAATCATTTATTATTATTATTCTTGAAACAGTGCAGGTAAAAGTAAGGTAAAATAAATATACCAAGGAGGTAACTTTTCTACTTTGGAAAAAGTGCTTGGTATTTTAAGTTTCAGGAAGATCAGTTTTAACATAGCAGCATACAAGCACTGCTCTTAGACTTTTTAGTATCTTACTATGTTTATCTTGGATGAATTATCTAGTTTCTAGGCCTTGGAAACATCTTATTAAATGAAGATTAAAAAGAGTTTCTTTTAAGGATCATAAAAGATTGTACATGTAAAGAACTTATGAGTGCTTTGTTGCCACACCATGGCTGGTCATTTGGCAGATTATTATAGATTTATTTATTCAACACATATTTACTGAGCTCTTACAGTGTGTCACATAAGTTTCTGGGCATTTAGAATATAGTCATGAAACAAGCTAAGAACTATCTAGTGGAACTTAGGGGTAAGGGGAGATGATACTGTAAAATAGAGTAACCACAAACTAAAGTTTAAAAGCTGGCATAAATATCTTCATGTGAATAAATAGCCTTATAAGTAGGTTAGATAAAGAATGATTTCTGCCTTTTGAGGAAGGACTACCTTCGTATTGAGGCTTTTTATTTTCAATGAATTTTTATTCATTTGAAAGTGATGTGATTAATATCTGTTTTTCTTGGCAAACTCAGGCTATTGGAAAGTAAAGTATCTGATTTTTGCAGTAATGCATGTTGGAATTAATGATTTAATAATAATTTTTCTGAGAAAGGAAGAAAGAATTGCTCTGTTGAGAACTAAACAGTAGAGGGGATGTACATTTTGAAAAATATTAATAGAAAATATTAGTTTTCTTTGCTTAACTAATAGCAAAGTGTTATAAAATTATTCTGGAAAATTAGAAATGCAATATTTATAATTGATATTTCTTTTAAGAATTGTTTATGAAATGGTAGCTCAGGTGGTAAAGAATCAACCTGCAGTGCAGGAGACATAGGTTTGATCCATGGGTCAGGAAGATTGCCTGGAGGAGGAAATGGTAACCCACTCTAGTATTCTTGCCTGGTCCATGGACAGAGGAGCTTCTAGGGCTACAGCTCATGGGTTCATAGAGTCAAACACGACTGAGCAACTAACTTTGAATCCCTATAAATCCCTCACCCCAATAAACGCAGAGCTGTAAGAGAATGTACTAGTTATCCATGGCTGCATAATGAATTGTTCCAAAAGCTAGTACTTAAAACAACAAATATTTATTACCTGAAGTTTCTCTGGGTTCTGAATCTCAGCACCATTTAGCTGTGTATTTTGGCTCAGAGTTTCATAGTATGTTGGAATCAAGACATCACTTAAGATGTTGAACTGGGCTAAGTCAACTCAAGGTTTGACTGGAGGAAGATCTAAGCTCGCTTAAGTGGTGAATGACAGTATTCAGTTCGTAGACCATTGAATTGAGGGCCTCAGTTCCTTGCTGTCTGTTTGTTGGCTAGAGGGCTCCCTCAGTTCCTGCATCTTCATAGCACAGCTTACGGTAGGACAGCTGGTTTCCATGTGAACAAGGAGGAGCAAAGATGGAAGCCAAAGTCTTTATGTAACTAACCTAATCTCAGGGTGTCATCCTCTCAGAAGCAAATCAGTAGGTTCACTCCACATTCGAGGGAATTATATGAGACATGAATAGCTATCAGGAGTCAGGAATCATTGGGAGCCTCTTAGAAGCTGCCTGCCAGAGAGAGCAAAGCAAAACTTACATAAATGGCATCTACAAAAAGCTAAGTAACATATTACCATTAGCCCTAAATACAAGAGTCTGGGGACAAGTCCCAGCTATAACATCTGAGCAATCTATGAGGAGCACGTGACAGACGAGAAAATAGAAAAACCCTTAAGTAATCTATAAACCAAAGTACTCTCTAAGAACTTTTAAATACAGTGGATCATTAAATACACAGAGAAGAGCAAGTGAAACCAGATTGGGTGCAAATGATACTTGGGAAAGTTGATGGGGTAGGATCATCTAGGTGTTATGAATTTTCGAAACTGCAGCCAAAGCACCCTTCCAGGACAAATGCACCCTTCCAGGACAAATGCGCCCTGAGAGAAAATTACTGGAATAAAGTCCAGATGGAGCAGAATAGAGGTGAAAGAGGAAGATTCAGATAAAAGTGAAGGAGGAGGACCCAGTCAGGAGATCTCGGCAAACAAATTGCTTTTTGAAGGCCATATAAAAACAACTAAATGAACTTCAAGATATTAGAAAAGTTCTGCTGAGCTTCTAAAAGTTCAGGAAAAGGAATTTTATTTAGAAATTAGTAATAGAAAATGATAGAAGAAAAATCCAAACAAAGTTATTATAAAGGGGAAAGAGAATAAGGAGTAAATGACTTCTAAAATAGAGTGAATGGAAGCTGAACGGAAGACGTGTCCCTAAAACAGATGAATAATATAATCTACTGTTTCAAAATGAGCATAAATGAATTTGAAAAGTGTTATAATATATGAAATAAAAACAACTGAAATTAGAAAAAGGTCAAATTAGCCGATAGAACTCAAGAAAAAGTAGAAAATTTCGAAATGATCCTTGATCTAGAAGAAATTCAAGAGTAAGTAAATATTACAGGTAATCTGTAAACAGAATAGGTGAAAAAAATTAATCAAAAAGGAGATGAGAGAAAGCGATGAAAGATTCAAGGGGAAGCAACAGATCCTGAAAACAAAGATAAATGTTATGAATAATGCAAGTCCTGGTAGAAAAAAAACCAAAGCAAGGAAAGGGAACAAATACTGAAAAGTGTAATTCAACAAAAGTTCCTAAAATTAAAAAAAAAAAAAAAAAAGAAATTGCTTAGTGAAGGGATACATTGTATAGTATTACCCACAAATATTGACAGAGAACAATGACAACTGATAGAAATTATAGTAAAATTAATGAGCTTTAAGAAAAAAAATCTTTTGAATGCCAGGCCCAAAGACTAAATTATTTTTAAAGGAAAGAAAAGATTTTTATCAGACTTTTAAACAACAATGCTAGAAGAAATGGAATAACATATTTAAGACACTTAAGGAAAGAAAATGTGAGCCAAGGGGTAATGTGTATGGATTTACATCTAGCAAAATGACTTTCAAGTTTGAAAGTCCTGAAAAGTCTTTATTGATGTGTAAAAAACCTCAGAGAATGTTGTTCTCATGAATTCTTGCTGAAGAATTTTACTGGAGAATAAACTTTGTACAAAATGACTAGCAAGGTATAGACATATGGATTGGTGACTAACTTTAGATATTTTCTCACTCGAAGATTCCTAACTCACAGGTGCCTTAATTGGTCAAGTTATTTCAAATATTTTGCTATAAATGTTCATAGTTTGGCTATACTCTTTAATATAGCAGCCTTGAATAAGAAGGGGATGGGTCTTTTTATTTGGAGTATTTTTTGTATAATGGTGTGAACATGGCTCCTTTAGAACAGACACACTATGTTACTATATAGAGCAGAATTTCTCAGTCTTGGCACTCGCATTCTTGACATTTGGGGCCGGATAATTCTTTGTTTTGGGGACTATCTTGTGCATTATAGGTTGTGTAGCAGCATGCCTGGTCTCGATCTTCTAGATGCCAGTAGCACCCCATCTCTGTTGTGACAACCAAAAATATCTCTGCATTGCTAAACCTTTGTTGTTGTTCAGTCGCTAAGTCATGTCCGACTCTTTGTAATCCCATGAACTGCTGCATACCAGTCTCTGCTGTCCTTCACCATCTTATCCTCCCTCACTCCCTTTTCCTCTTGGCCTCAAACTACCCCAGTATCGTGTCTTTTTCATTGAGTCAGTTCTTCACATCAGGTGGCCAAAGGAGGGTAAAATTGGCCCTAGTGGAGAGCCACTCCTATAGAGAAATGTTGATTATTGCTATGCAGAACTTGTTAGTAAATCACTGTAAATGATCAACCATGAACACCCACTTTCAAAACATGAAAGAAAAAGACATAAAAAAGGACTTTAGTCAGCCAAGATAATGCCATTATAGGTTGGGTTATGTATTTTATAAGCTGTACTTTTGAAATGGGAAGTTATGTGTGTGTCTAAACACACACACACACACACACACACTCACTCACTCCAGTTCAGTTCAGTCGCTCCATCGTGTCCGACTCTTTGCGACCCCATGAATTGCAGCATGCCAGGCCTTCCTGTCCATCACCAACACCTGAGGTTCACTCAAACTCATGTCCATCGAGTTGGTGATGTCATCCAGCCATCTCATCCTCTGTCGTCCCCTTCTCCTCCTGCCTCCAATCCCTCCCAGCATCAGAGTCTTTTCCAATGAGTCAACTCTTCGCATGAGGTGGCCAAAGTATTGGAGTTTCAGCTTCAGCATCAGTCCTTCCAGTGGACACCCAGGACTGAACTCCTTTAGGATGGACTGGTTGGATCTCCTTGCAGTCCAAGGGACTCTCAAGAGTCTTCTCCAACACCACAGTTCAAAAGCATCAATTCTTTGGCGCTCAGCTTTCTTCACAGTCCAACTCTCACATCCATACATGACTACTGGAAAAACCATAGCTTTGCTAGATGGATTTTTGTTGGCAAAGTAATGTCTCTGCTTTTGAATATGCTATCTAGGTTGGTCCTAACTTTCCTTCCAAGGAGTAAGCGTCTTTTAATTTCATGGCTGCAGTCACCATCTGCAGTGATTTTGGAGCCCCCCCCCAAAAAAGTCTGACAGTGTTTCCACTGTTTCCCCATCTATTTCCCATGAAGTGATGGGACCGGATGCCGTGACCTTCGTTTTCTGAGTGTTGAGCTTTAAGCCAACTTTTTCACTCTGTTCTTTCCCTTTCATCAAAAGGCTTTTTAGTTCCTCTTCACTTTCTGCCATAAGGGTGGTGTCATCTGCGTGTCTGAGGTTATTGATATTTGTCCCGGCAATCTTTATTGCAGCTTGTGCTTCTTCCAACCCAGCGTTTCTCATGATGTACTCTGCATATAAGTGAAATAAGCAGGGTGACAATATACAGCCTTGACGTACTCCTTTTCCTATTTGGAACCAGTCTGTTGTTCCATGTCCAGTTCTAACTGTTGCTTCCTGACCTGCATATAGGTTTCTCAAGAGGCAGGTCAGGTGGTCTGGTATTCCCATCTCTTTCAGAATTTTCTGCAGTTTACTGTGATCCACACAGTCAAAGGCTTTGGCATAGTCAATAAAGCAGAAATAGATGTTTTTTCTGGAACTCTCTTGCTTTTTTGATAATCCAGCAGATGTTGGCAATTTGATCTCTGGTTCCTCTGCCTATTCTAAAACCAGCTTGAACATCTGGAAGTTCATGGTTCGGGTATTGCTGAAGCCTGGCTTGTAGAATTTTGAGCATTACTTTACTAGCATGTGAGATGAGTGCAATTGTGCGGTAGTTTGAGCATTCTTTAGCATTGCCTTTCTTTGGGATTGGAATGAAAACGGACCTTTTCCAGTCCTGTGGCCACTGCTGAGTTTTCCAGATTTGCTGGCATATTGAGTGCAGCACTTTCACAGCATCATCTTTCAGGATTTGGAATGGCTCAACTGGAATTCCATCACCTCCACTAGCTTTGTTCGTAGTGATGCTTTCTAAGGCCCACTTGACTTCAGATTCCAGGATGTCTGGCTCTAGGTGAGTGATCACACCATTGTGATTATCTTGGTCTTGAAGATCTTTTTTGTACAGTTCTTCTGTGTATTCCTGCTGCCTTTTACTATCTTCTGCTTCTGTTAGGTCCATACCGTTTCTGTCCTTTATCGAGCCCATCTTTGCATGAAATGTTCCCTTGTATCTCTAATTTTCTTGAAGAGATCTCTAGTCTTTCCCATTCTGTTGTTTTCCTCCATTTCTTTGTATTGATCACTGAGGAAGGCTTTCTTATCTGTCCTTGCTGTTCTTTGGAACTCTGTATTCAGATGCTTATATCTTTCCTTTTCTCCTTTGCTTTTCACTTCTCTTCTTTTCACAGCTATTTGTAAGGCCTCCCCTGATAGCCATTTTGCTTTTTTGCATTTCTTTTCCATGGGGATGGTCTTGATCCCTGTCTCCTGTACAATATCATGAACCTCATTCCATAGCTCATCAGGCACTCCATCTATCATATCTAGTCCCTTAAATATATTTCTTACTTCCACTATATAATCATAAGGGATTTGATTTAGGTCATACCTCAATGGTCTAGTGATTTTCCCAACTTTCTTCAATTTAAGTATGAATTTGGCAATAAGGAGTTCATGATCTGAGCCACAATCAGCTCCTGGTCTTATTTTTGCTGACTGTATAGAGCTTTTTCATCTTTGGCTGCAAAGAATATAACCAGTCTGATTTCGGTGTTGACCATCTGGTGATGTCCATGTGTAGAGTCATTTCTTGTGTTGTTGGAAGAGGGTGTTTGCTATGACCAGTGAGTTCTCTTCGCAAAAGTCTGTTAGCCTTTGCCCTGCTTCATTCCATATTCCAAGGCCAAATTTGCCTGTTACTCCAGGTGTTTCTTGACTTCCTCCTTTTTCATTCTAGTCCCCTAAAATGAAAAGGACATCTTTTTTGGGTGTTAGTTTAAAAGGTCTTGTAGGTGTTCATAGAACCATTCAACTTCAGCTTCTTCAGCGTTAGTGGTTGGGGCATAGGCCTGGTTTACCGTGATAATGAATGGTTTGCCTTGGAAACGAACAGAGATCATTCTGTCGTTTTTGAGATTGCATCCAAGTACTGCATTTCGGACTTTTTTGTTGACCATGATGGCTACTGCATTTCTTCTAAGGGATTCCTGCCCACAGTAGTAGATATAATGGTCATCTGAGTTAAATTCACCCATTCCAGTCCATTTTAGTTCACTGATTCCTAGAATGTCGATGTTCATTCTTGCCATCTCCTGTTCATCCCTTCCAATTTGCCTTGATTCATGGACCTAACATTCCAGGTTCCTTTGCAGTATTGCTCTTTAATACACACACACACTATGTATAATACACACACACTATGTATAATTAATTATGCACTTATCAAGTTAGGTGCAATGTGCTAGTTATTGAGAAGGTGAATATCAGTGTAAGATAACAAAAATTTGATTGATAGAATTAAAAAATTTTACTCTTTTGTACCATATTTTCATATTTAATTCTTAATTTTTAATTCACCAATTTATTTACAATATTTTACATGTTAACCTTCTGTATATTTTCAGCATAGCAAAACTTTCTGAAAAATGAGTTCTTGATTGTAACTTGTACTACTTCTGTGGAAGGATTTATTTGTTGGTGTATAGGAAAAACACCTGTTTTAGCACATGTACTTGCAAGTATAGACGAAAACTACTCATATATAAGTACCTACTTATCTGAAGATATATTGAAAAGGTACTGCTTTAGGCATAACACTGAAATAAGGGACATAAAATTTAGGGGTAAATAGTGTCCAGCCCCTAAATGTGTGCAGGGCGTTTTCTGGAACGCTTGAGTTTGCATACAAAAATCACAAATTATGCCACTCATAGATGTGAATGTTTCATTTGAGACTTCTTTGATTTCATAATAAATAAGCATTAAGTAGTAAAATTCATATGGTTAAAGTTTGCCTAACCATGGATGGATGGCATCACTGAATCGATGGACTTGAGTCTGAGTGAACTCCAGGAGTTGGTGATGGACAGGGAGGCCTGGCGTGCTGCGATTCATGGGGTCGCAAAGAGTCAGACACGACTGAGCGACTGAACTGAAAGTTTGCCTTACCTTGAATTTTCTCTGGGATTAAAAATTTTTTCGAGTTAAGGGTAACTCTCAAGTCTCAAATGTTATCAGGATGGAATAATTTGCTCATTAAAACGGAACATTGAAAGCTTTAAATGTTCATTATATTTTGGAAAAAGTTCAGATTATGAGCAGTCATCATTTGCTAGCCTTGATTTTAAATACCAAGTATCACAAGATTAATGGATGTTTTCAAACAAGATAAGGTACCTCCACTTCAACTGTTATAAGCTAATTTTCTTAGAAGCGCTTATATCTTGGGTTGGTCTGAAGAGCTTCACCATAATTCTGGTGTTTAAGCTTTTAAAAATGGAGATGATCTCTGCTGATTTAATAATGATTCACATCCTTCAGGCCTTGCAGTTCCCGTGGTAGCATTTCACAAACTGCGCTGTAAGATGTGAATAGGTGGGGAAGTGGGGATCTGTGAGTCTGAGAAAACTGCTTGTTGTATGCTACTTCGAGATTGACTGTGCACATTAACATATTAAGTGGTCTAAGCTAGGAAAATTGCTTAACCCTTATTTCTCAAAGTTAACTGACCATGAATCCTTTCTGGTTGAGTATTTATTAAGATCTTGAAGATCAAATATTTTGCAGACCTGCTTTGGAAGCATTACTTTAGTAGAAGATGAAACCCACTGCTTCCTCAGCAACTGTTAAATGACCAGTGGAGGGAACATGTTAAAAGTATTAACACAGAAGTTGTAAATTATTAAAGGAAAAATTTGAGGATGAAGAAAGGATGCTTTAAAAATAGTAACTTTTAGAGGGTGACTAGCTATAAATTGAAATTCTGGAATAAAAGCAGTTTGGCATATGCTACATTAGTTATTTTATAAAGAACATAGCTTGTCATGTGATACAGAAAGAAAGCCAGCAGAATTAGAAATTATATTGATGAAAGAGTTTACATACTGAATTGATAAGGTTATTAAATTAACCTTATTTTCCATTTTGTAAGAAAATGAAATGTTATCCATTTAGTCCATTTATATTGTTTTTGTATATATTTGTGTTTCATGATTTTGTTTGTGTTTATAATATTCTTGATTCATTTGGAAGCAGACTGCATAGGAAGGAAAAGTTATTTAAATTCCTAACTTTCTTTGGAGGGTTAGTTTATACACAAATGATACTTAATCCGCCCACAGCCTGTATTTTCAGTAATTTCACCCCTTCTTTGGATGGGGAAACTGGTTTAAAAAGATTGTGGCTTGCCTAATATCATACAACTAGTTATTTATGAAAATAGTACTTGGAGCCTAGATATTTATATTATAATAAATTGCCTAATATATGAGTGAAAAGCTGAAATTTGTAATAGACATTAAGAAAGGAAAATCTTGTTCTAACCAGAGAGTGTCCTATAAATTGTTCAGGCTATTAAGAAGCCTGCCTATGGTTTTCTTGATTCTTTCTGTCAAAACAGGGGTGATGGAAGATGAGATGAAGGCAGTAAACTATAGAGATAAGAGCACTAGAGTGCTCTAAAGTTAAACAAGTTTGAGCCCTGATTCTATCACTTAACTAATTTTGACTTTGGGCAAATTGTTTAACTTCTTTAGTTCTCACTTTTCTAACTCCTTAAATGGTTTCAATAATACCTATCTCATAGTGTTTCATAATTGGAAACTGGTGGCATCATCATAAGTATTAGTTACATTAAGTGAAAGGATTTAGTTAGATTGAGTTTCTTTGTCAGAGGCACAAGAATTTTTACCTTGAAACCCTTACTGGAGGGAAAATGATCTCACCTGGTAATTTACTTTATTTTGTTGTTTTAGTTGCTAATTTGTGTCTAACTCTTTGTAATCCTATGACTTACAGCACACCAGGCTTCCCTGTCCTTCACCATCTCCCCAGAGCTTGCTCAAACTCATGTCCATTGAGTCTGTGATGCTATCCAGTGTCTTGCCAGATGCCATCCTCTGTCTTCCCCTTCTCATCTGCCCTCAATCTTTGCAAGCATCAGGGTGTTTTCCAGGGAGTTGACTCTCCTCATCAGGTGGCCAAAGTATTGGAGCTTCAGCAGCAGGCTTTCCAATGAATGTTCAGGCTTGATTTCCTTTAGGATTGACTAGTTTGGTCTCCTTGCTGTTTAAGGAACTCTAAAGAGTCTTCTCCAGTACCACAGTTTGAAAGTATCAGTTCTTCTGTGCTCAGCCTTCTTTATGATCCAACTCTCACATCTGTACATAACTACTGGAAAAACTATAGCTTTGACTATATGGACCTTTGTTGGCAAAGTGATGTGTTTGCTTTTTAATATGCTGTTTAGGTACGTCATAGCTTCCCTTCCAAGGAGCAAGCATCTTTTAATATCATGGCTTCAGTCACTGTCCTCAGTGGATTTTGGAGCCAAAGAAAATAAAATCTGCCACTCTGTCCATTTTTTTCCCCATTTATTTGCCGAGAGGTGATGGGATGGGATGCCATGATCTTAGTTTTTTAAATGTTGAATTTTAAGCCACAGTTTTCACTCTCTTTTTACCTTCATCAAATGGTTCTTTAGTTCCTCTTCACTTTCTGTCATTAGGGTGGTATCAAATGAATCTGAGGTTGTTGGTAATTCTCCCAGCAGTCTTGATTCCAACTTGTGATTCATCTGGCCTGGCATTTTGCATGATGTACTCTGCATATAAATTAAATAAGTAGGGTAACAAGATACAGCCTCATTGTACTCCTTTTCCAATTTGGAATCAGTCCGTTGTTCCATGTTCGGTTCTAACTGTTGGTTCTTGACCTGCATATAAGTTTCTCAGGAGACAGGTTAGGTGGTCTGGTATTCCCATTTCTTTAAGAATTTTCCACAGTTTGCTGTGATCCACACAGTCAAGGCTTTAGTGTAGTCAATAAAGCACATATTTGCTTTTGCTATGATCCAGCAGATATTGGCAGCAAAGCTTAACTGACTCCAGTTTTCTATTCTTGTTTTTCTACCCTGCCTATTAAAATTTATTTTCCTATAGCTTGATTTTCTAACCTGATCAACCATTTATAGTGTCCACTTAATATTTAAATTTTAAAACTTTAGAGAGAGCATGTAGTTTTGTTTCTGTAACATTATTTGGTATCATTGAGAATGTTAACATAATATTAGCACCTACCACTTGTTATATATACATAACATTTAATATGCTTAGTTCTGTTCACCATGTCTGTTACAACATACAATACTGTTTAGTACATGTTGTATCTGTTTTACATTTAGGAAAGTAAGAGGATGAAATAAATCATATACCTCAAGTTCATATATTTAATAAATGGCAGTGCTGGGACTCAAATGTACTTTTGATTCTATAGTCCATCTTTATATTATATTTTAGCATATTCTTTTGTCCTCAATATGTCTGCATTTTAATAGAGAAACTTATGAAATCTTTCAGAAGATAAGATAAATGAAAATTTATGACTTTTTTCTCTCAGCAGTGTCTTACTGGGTAGTATTTGAAAAGTACCCCTCCAAATAATTGTGAATGATTACTTTTTAAACTTGGAATACAACCATCATACAACATTATTCAGGTGTACAATATGATTTGGTATTTGAATATATTGCAGAATGGTCACCACAGTAAGTCTAGTTAACGTCTATTACCATACATAATCATAGAGTTGTGTGTGTGTGTGTGTGTGTGTGATGAGAACTTTTAAGATCTAGTCTCTTTTCAACTTTCAAATATGCAGTACAATATTAACTGTAGACACCATGCCATGTATTACTCCTCTGTGAAGTATTTGTTTCATTACTGGTAGTTTATATCTTTTGATTCCCTCACCCATTTGGCCCATCCTGTGCCCACATCTCTGGTAACCATCGATTTGTTCTCTGTATCTATGAGCTTGGTGTGGTGTGGCTTTTTTTCTTGTTTTTGGATTCCCCGTGTAAATGAAATTATATGGTATTTGTCTTTCTCTGACTTATTTCACTTAACATGACACCCTCTAGGTCAATCCATGTGGTTGCACATGGCAAGATTTCATTCTTTTTATGGCTAAATAATATTCTATTAGTTAATAGACCACATCTTTATTCATTTATTCATTGGTAAATCTTTATTTATTCATTGTTTAATTCTTTGAATACATGTGTAGAAGTATAATTGCTAAATTATATAGTAGTTATATTTTTAATATTTTGAGGAACCTCCATACTGCTTTCCATAGTGGCCATACCAGTATGCATTCCCACATCTGCAGCAGCAATTGATATTTCTTGTTTTATTGATGTTAACCATTTTAACAGATATGAAGTGATGTTTCATAGTGCTTTTGGTTTGCATTTCCCTCATGATTGGTGGTGGTGAGCATTTTTTCATGTACTTAATTGGCCATTTGTATGTCTTTGGAAAAATATCTGTTCAGATCCTCTGCCTATTTTTTAATCAATTTTCTTTCTTTTTGCTGAGTTATTTAAGTACTATATTTTGAATATTAACCTCATACTAGACATATGATATGTAAATATTTTCTCCCATTTACTAGATCACATTTTCATTTTGTTGATGGTTTCCTTTGCTGTGCTAGAAACATTTTAGTTTGATGTAGTCCTACTTGTTGCCTTTTGTTGCCTTTGTTTTTAGTGCCAAATTTAAAAACTCATAGCCAAGACTGGTATCAGGCTACTACTTGTGTTTTCTTCTACGAGTTTTATTGTTTCTGGCCTTACATCCAAGTCTTTAATCCATTTTGGAGTTAATTTTTGTGTGTGGTGTTAAATGGTGGTGAGATACATATTCATAAATATGTGCCAGGGGAGTGAGCTAGAGTTTGATTAGGAAATGATCTAAAGTTTGATCAAGAAAATGGATTATAATCCTTTGGATTCTGAACAATATATAGAACCTTCTCATATAAATCATTTCATGTAAAGTGTTTTTCTTAAGAGATGTAAAGTGGATCAAGAAAGTCCATTTACACTGTATTTTAGTGTTTGAGTTTGTTCAGTTATATGAGTTAATAAAGTGGCTTTATGATTAGTCCTACGAGGTTAAATTTGGCTTAAGGAAAAAGACTAAAGATTTTTAAAAGCTAACATTTGCTCGCTTGAGTATTAATGCATAGGAATGTGAACAGTATATTGACATGGTTTCGTTTGAAGAAAATTCTTATCAGCTTAAAGACATTATATATTTCTCAGAAAACTAACAATAATTTCCCAAAGAGTTTCTTGAGGAACTTGCCTGGCAGTCCAGTGGCTGAGACTTCACCTTATGCAGGGTGCAGGGGGTGAGGGTTCAGTCCCTGGTTAGGGAACTGAGATCCTTCATGCCTCATGACCAAGGGACCAAGACATGGAATGGAAGCAGTGTTGTAACAAATTCAATAATGACTTTAAAAATCATCCACCTCAAAAAAAAATTAAAAGATAGATTTATAATTTCTGACTTATTGTATGAAACCCATATTTACTCTCTAAAATGGTATTATTAATAGCACTTACGAAGATCAAGCACTGACTACAGAGAATCTCGGATGAATGTCTTAATGTCTGGAAATAATACCTAGAAGTAATACCTGGAAAGAAATAGATTCCTTACGGAAATTTCCTTCTATCACAATACACAATTGGACAAAGAGAGTTCATAATTTTTTGTAGTTCTTTTACCCTCTCTTTTAAAGAGGTCTGCTATGTTATCAGGAACATTCAAGTAACTTTAGTGCCATTCTAAAAAGTTTGAAGAAAAGACATGTAGAAGAAGAAACTTTCGTTAGTATTTCTTATTGGAAACTTCTCTTTGTGTTTTTTTTTTTCTTCCCTGTGAGTTTGGGTGTTTATAATACATAGTGAAAAATTGCAAGGAAATTTCTTTTCTTTTGTGTTCTCCAAACTGAAGGCTTCCCAACATCTGTAAACTTTTTTTATTTTTTAATTTTTTAGCAGGGAGAGAAGAAATTCTGGGAGGAAAAAAGTATTTTTTAAAGCATATTATGATCTGGGTTGTTGCATAACTTTCTTTTTGTTGAAAATAAGTGTAAACTTATGGGTAATCTTTTATGACAGTCTAGATGGTAGTCACCTATGTTAAAGCAATTCAAAGAAGAATGGACTATGTATTATCAAAGGACAACAAAGTTACAGGAACACACATCAAAAATGTAACTGTTCTGTTCATTTGCTCTCAATTCTGCTGATCTGATATTTTAGCAAGGCCAGTAACCTGTTATTCACTGGTTCAACATTTATTTTAAAAAGTCTTACTACAGAGTTCAAATCCTGGGAAACATTGAAGGGAAAAGGAGAAGAGGGTGGCAGAGGATGAAATGGTAAGATAGCATCACTGACTCAATGGACATAAACTTGAGCAAACTCCTGGAGATAATGGAAGACAAGGAAGCCTGGAGTGCTATGGTCCATGAGGTTGCAGAGTCAGACACGACTTTGTGACTGAACAACAGAGTTCAAAATAGTAAATAAGTTTATGGGTTCAATAAATAGACAAATTGGGTTCAAATCCTGGCTCTAAAACTCACTATCCTAAATTTCAGTTTATTCATCTATAAAGTATTAGTTGACAATATATGACTGTTAGCCAAATGGAACATCATCCTCCTCAGTTGCCTGCCCTGGGAGTAGTGGTGCATGGTTATTTTTTTCTTTGCCTGCTGGAAGTTTGGTGCGTTTTAGATTGTATTTCAGTTAGGTTATGGGATCTCAGGCTGGTTCCTCTGGTTTATAGCCCTTCTTCGGGGCCAGTAATTCTTATTTATCTTTTGTTGTTAAGTTCTTACACATATTTGCAATGTTGTAAAAGGACGTGGTCTCTGTGATTCTACTTTTTGGTATTTGTTGAGACTTATTTAGTGGTGGTCAGTTTTTATAAATATCCCTATGTGCTTGAGAAGAATATATATTCTCTAATTTAAATATGTCTGTTAGATTAAGCTTGATAATCATTTTACCCTTCTACATTTTTTCTGTCTGCCTGGACTATCATAAGTAAAAGAGACATTTTAAAATCTCCCTCCATAGAGGTGGATTTGTAAATTTCTTTGTAAATTCTAACAAAAATTTGCTCTAAATATTTTGAGATTATTAGTGCATACCAGTTTAGTACTGTATTTTATCATTAAATAGTGACCCTCCTTAAAGCAAATAATATTGTTTATTTTAAACTTATAATGTCTCCTGTTGACAAAGTGAAAGTGAAGTTGCTCAGTCGCATCTGACTCTCTGCAACCCCATGGACTGTAGCCTACCAGGCTCCTGAGTCCATGGAATTTTCCAGGCAAGAGTACTGGAGTGGGTTGCCATTTCTTTCTCCAGGGGATCTTCCTGACCCAGGGATTGAACCTGGGTCTCCTGCATTGCAGTCAGACGCTTTACCATCTGAACCACCAGGGAAGCCCCTTCAGTTCAGTTCAGTCACTCAGTCGTGTCCGACTCTTTGCAACCCCATGAATCGCAGCATGCCAGGCCTCCCTGTCCATCACCAACTCCCGGAGTTCACCCAAACTCACGTCCATTAAGTTGGTGATGCCATCCAGCCATCTCATCCTCTGTTGTCCCCTTCTCCTCCTGCCCCCAATCCCTCCCAGCATCAGAGTCTTTTCCAATGAGTCAACTCTTCACATGAGGTGGCCAAAGTACTGGAGTTTCAGCTTTAGCATTCCTTCCAAAGAAATCCCAGGGCTGGTCTCCTTCAGAATGGACTGGTTGGATCTCCTTGCAGTCCAAGGGACTCTCAAGAGTCTTCTCCAACACCACAGTTCAAAAGCATCAATTCTTCAGCGCTCACCTGTCTTCACAGTCCAACTCTCACATCCATACATGACCACTGGAAAAACCATAGCCTTGACTTAGACGGACCTTTGTTGGCAAAGTAATGTCTCTGCTTTTGAATATGCTATCTAGGTTGGTCCTAACTTTTCTTCCAAGGAGTAAGCGTCTTTCAATTTCATGCCTGCAATCAACATCTGCAGTGATTTTGGAGCCCCCAAAGATAAAGTCTGACACTGTTTCCACTGTTTCCCCATCTATTTCCCATGAAGTGATGGGACCAGATGCCATGATCTTCGTTTTCTGAATGTTGAGCTTTAAGCCAACTTTTTCACCCTCCTCTTTCACTTTCATCCAGAGGCTTTTTAGTTCCTCTTCACTTTCTGCCATAAGGGTGGTGTCATCTGCATATCTGAGGTTATTGATATTTCTCCCTGCAATCTTGATTCCAGCTTGTGCTTCTTCCAGCCCAGCGTTTCTCATGATGTACTCTGTATATAAGTTAAAAAAGCAAGGTGACAATATACAGCCTTGACGTACTCCTAGCAGCTTCCAATTTATGTCATTAGAATATAACTGGTATGACCTTTGAACCTTTGTCTATATTAAGAATTAGTAATCTTATAAATGTATATTATTTTGTTTCTTTATTCAGTCTTATTATCTGGATATAAACTGTTGGATTAATGGATGCTCATTTTATTATTTTTGATTACTATTATTTTTAGACTTTTTATTATCTTAAATTGTTTATTTTTCCTGATTGTTCTATATGACTTTAAAAACGTACTTTGATGTATGTTTTGGTTTATTTGTGTTTTATTCCATTTATAAACACACCTGACTTAGAAACTGTATACTCTCCTTCTCATTTGTAGAATCTTCTCTGGAAATGTTGCCATGTGTATTAACAAAGTCTTCAAGTTATAACTTCATCTGCTTTTGAACAGTGACCGTAGCACACTTTTACTCTGATTTTTCAACCAGATCTTTGATTATGTTTTCCCTTTTTGTGACTCCTAATGCTTTTATTCTTGGACCGTTTAACTATTTTTTTAAAGACATTCTCTTCATTATTTTATATGAATTTTATTGTTTTGTGGGAAATATTTATTTGAACAAACATTTGTCAATAAACATCTTACAAACAGAAAAGTTCAAAAAGAGTTACGTGTACAATCAGTGAATCATTATCAAGTATAACCATTACCCAGGGGTCCCTGATTATTTTTTATTTAAACATTTGACTTTTTTTATATCTACTTATAGATTTACCAATTTATTAGGTTGGTGTAAAAGTAATTGTGGTTTTGCATTGTTGAATTTTCCTGTTCGATATTGGAGTACATTCCTAAATAAATTTGGTTATGTTATACATTATTTTAATGTGCGTTTATTGCTTTATATTTTTTCTAATGACTTATTACTTGTTGTTTATGTTATATTTATTTTAGACTATAGAAACAATGTTAGACAAAAAAGCAAATTTGAGCAATTTTTTTATTCAAGTTCAAAATGGGTCATAAAGCAGTGTAAAAGCTCACAGTATCTAACAACGCATTTGGACCAGAACTACTAAGGAATAAATGTACAGTGCAGGGGTGGTTCAAGAAATTTTGCTAAGAAGATGAAAGCCTTGAAGATGAGGAGTGCAGTGGCCAGCCATAGGAAGTTGACAGCTGCCAACTGAGAGCCATCATCCAAGCTGATCCTCTTAAAACTCCACAGGAAGTTGAAGAAGAACTCAGTGTCCACCATTCTGTGGTCGTTTGGCATTTGAAGCAAATTGGAAAGGTGAAAGTGGGTGCCTCCCGAGCTGATTGAAAGTAAAAAAAATTGTCTTTTTGAAGTGTCACCTTCTCTTATCTATGCAACAATGAGCCGTTTCTTGATTGGATTGTGACGTCCAGTGACAAATGTATTTTTTACAACAACCAGCGATCACCTGCTAAATAAATAGCTGGACTGAAAAGAAGCTGCAGAGCACTTCCCAAAGCCAAACTTGTACCAAAAAATGGTCATGGTCACTTGGGTGGTCTGCTGCCGGTCTGATCCACTACAGCTTTCTGAATCCCAGCAAAATCATTACATCTGAGAAGTGTGCTCAGCAGGTAGGTAAGATGCAGTGAAAAATACAGTGACCGCAGCTGGCATTGGTCAACTGAAAGGGCCCAATTTTTCTCCACGACAACACCCAACCACACATCACACAACCAACACTTCAAAAGTTGAATGAATAGGGCAACGAAGTTTTGCCTCATCTGCCGTATTCACCAGAGCTCTTGCCAACCAACTACCATTTCTTGAAGTATCTCCACAACTTGCAGGAAATTGCTTCCACAAACAGCAGGAGGCAAAAAATGCTTTCCAAGAGTTTGTTGAATCCTGAAGCATGGATATTTGTGCTACAGGAATAAACAAACTTCTTTCTTGTTGACAAAAATATATTGATGCAATAGTTCCTAATTTGATTTATGAAAATATATTTGAGCCTAGTTATAATGACTTAAAATTCACTGTCTGAAACCACAATAACTTGTACCAACCTAATACTTGTTCACCATTTATTTGACACTGTAAGACCTTTCTTTTGGTATTGTTTCTCTTTTTCTGGAGGTACATTGTTTAGCATTTCCTTTGGTGTATATATTTTGGTGGTAAAGTGTTTTTGTTTGTCTGAAAATTCTTTTTTTCTTCGATGTTCTTGAAAGGTAGTTTTTCTAAGGATACGATTTCTGGTCACAGGTTTTTTTTCTGATAGAACTTTGATTATATTACTCTAGTATCTTCTGCCTGAAGTTATTGGTGATGAATCAGCATCAGTCTAGTTGTCTGTCTTAGTTGGTATCTGCATGTTTTCTTAGACTGCTTTTAAGATTTTTCTTCTTTTCTTTGGCTTTGTGGAGTTTTATTAACACATACTTGGTGTGCTTATTTATTCTGCTGGATTTGTATTTTCTCATACCATTTGAGTCTTTGATCAGCTCTGAAAAATGTAAGCCATGATTTTTCAAATCTCTTGCTATATTATTTATTCCATTTTTGAAGTCTTCAGTGACATATATAAAGCATATATTAGGTACTGTTATAAAAGAGTCCGAAATGCAGTACTTGGGTGCAAACTAAAAAATGTTAGAATGATCTCTGTTCATTTTCAAGACAAACCATTCAGTATCACAGTAATCCAAGTCTGTGTCTCAACCACTAATGCTGAAGAAGCTGAAGTTGAATCGTTCTATGAAGACCTTCTAGAACTAACACCCAAAAAAGATGTCCTTTTCATCATAGGGGACTGGAATGCAAACGCAGGAAGCCAAGAGATACCTGGAATAACAGGCAAATTTGACCTTGGAGTACAAAAGGAAGCAGGGCAAAGGCTAACAGTGTTTTGCCAAGAGAATGCACTGGTCATAGCAAACACCCTCTTCCAACAACACAAGAGATGACTACACATGGACATCATCAGATGGTCAATACCAAAATCAGATTGATCATATTCTTTGCAGCCAAAGATGGAGAAACTCGATACAGTCAGCAAAAACAAGACAGGGAGCTGACTGTGGCTCAGAGCATGAACTTCTCATTGCCAAATTCAGACTTTAATTGAAGAAAGTAGGGCAAACCACTAGACCATTCAGGTATGACCTAAATCAAATCCCTTAGCTTATACAATGCAAGTGACAAATAGATTCGAGGGATTAGATCTAATAGATACGGTGCCTGAAGAACTATGGACAGAGGTTCGAATATTGTACAGGAGGTGGTGATCAAAACCATCCCCAAGAAGAAGAAATGCAAAAAGGCAAATTGGTTGTCTGAGGAGGCCTTATAAATAGCAGAGAAAAGAAAAGAAGTGAAAGGCAAAGGAGAAAAGGAAAGATACACCCATTTGAATGCAGAGTTCCAAAGAATAGCAAAGAGAGATAAGAAAGCCTTCCCAGTGATCAGTGAAAAGAAATAGAGGAAAACAATAGAATGGGAAAAACTAGAGATCTCTTCAAGAAAACTAGAGATACCAAGATAACATTTCATGCAAAGATGAGCACAATAAAGGACCTAACAGAAGCAGATGATATTAAGAAGGGGTGGCAAGAATATACAGAAGAACTATACAAAAATAATCTTCATGACCCAGATAACCATGATGGTGTGATCACTCACCTAGAGCCAGACATCCTGGAATGCAAAGGCAAGTGGGCCTTAGGAAGCATCGCTACAAACAAAGCTAGTGGAGGTGATGCAGTTCCAGTTGAGCTATTTCAAATCCTAAAAGATGATGCTGTGAAAGTGCTGCACTCAATATGTCAGCAAATTTGGAAAACTCAACAGTGGCCAGAGGACTGGATAAGGTCAGTTTTCATTCCAATCCCAAAGAAAGGCAATTCCAAAGAATACTCAAACTACTGCACGATTGCACTCATCTCACACTCTAGCAAAGTAATGCTCAAAATTCTCCAAGCCTGGCTTCAATAGTCCATGAACCGTGAACTACCAGATGTTCAAGCTGGATTTAGAAAAGGCAGAGGAACCAGAGATCAAATTGCCTGGATCATAGAAAAAGCAAGGGCATTCCAGAAAAACATCTACTTCTGCTTTATTTACTACACCAAAGCCTTTGACTGTGGATCACAACAAACTGTGGGAAATTCTTCAAGAGATGGGAATACCAGACCACCTTACCTGCCTCCAGAGAAATCTGTATGCTGGTCAAGAAGCAGCAGTTTGAACTGGACATGGAACAACAAACTGATTCCAAATCGGGAAGGGAGCATGTCAAGCCTGTATATTGTCACCCTGCTTATTTAACTTATGTGCAGACTACATCATGAGAAATGCCAGGTTGGATGAACAGTGATTGGAATCAAGATTGCTGGGAGAAATATCAATAACCTGTGATATACAGATAACACCATCCTTATGGCAGAAAGTGAGGAGGAACTAAAGAGCCTCTTGATTGATGTGAAAGAGGGGAGTGAAAAAGCTGACTTAAAACTCAACATTCCAAAGCTAACATCATGGCATCTTGTTCCATCACTTCATGGCAGTAGATGGGGAAACAATGGAAACAGGGAGAGACTTTATTTTCTTGGGCTCCAAAATCACTGCAGATGGTGACTGCAGCCATGAGATTAAAAGATGCTTGCTCCTTGGAAGAAAAGCTGTGTCCAACCTAGACAGCATTAAAAAGCAGAGACATTACTTTGCCAGCAAAGGTCTGTACAGTCTAAACTATGGTTTTTCCAGTATACAAATATGGATGTGAGAGTTGGACCATAAAGAAAGATTAGGGCTTAAGAATTGATGATTTTGAACTGTGGTGTTGGAGAAGACTCTTCAGAGTCCCTAGGACTGCAAGGCGATCCAACCAGTCAATCCTAAAGGAAAACAACTCTGAATATTCATTGGAAGGACCAATCCTGAAGGTGAAGTTCAGTACTTTGGCCACCTGATGCCAAGAGCCTAGTCATTGAAAAGGACCCTGATGCTGGGAAAGATTGAAGGTGGGAAGAGAAGGAGATGAAAGAGGATGAGATGGTTGTACCACATCACCGTCAATAGACATGAGTTTGAGCAAGTTCTGGGAGGTAATAAAGGACAGGAAAGCCTGGCGTTCTGCAGTCCATGGGACTGCAAATAGTTGGACAGAACTGAGCAAGAAAAATTATGTTTTTCCTGTAGCTTGATTTTCAAATTCCGCATTTTATTTTTAAAAATATTTTCTCCATGTTTATATTTTATGTATGATTAATTGATTACTGTTTATACTGTCTAGCATTCATGGTGATTTGTTTCAATGTCTCTTAAGTGATCTTTGCTTATGACATCATTATTGAAAACCTAAGTGCCTGAACTAAGGCATTTTCTTAGAAAAGGATTTATATTGTGTTACTACGGACCTGGGACTACTTTAGCTATCTTTCAGAGCCCAGAACTTAATATAAGGGCTTCTTAAGAAGTCTTAACATTAAAAATCATGGTATTTCAGTCATGAAGTAATTCTTAGATATTTCAAAATATTAGATACATCACCCAGTGTATAATTCTTGAATAATATGTAGAACCGTAGAAATGATTTTTGCAGATATTAGTATCATGAAATTTAAATAGTTTTTCACCATTTTAAGATTATATTTCCTTTTGATAGCAAGATTAGAGTATAGAGAAGCTAAGTATTCCATTCATTGACATTTTATTAAAACAACACTGACATGATATATGACGAGTGATCACAATTAATCAGATTTACTCTTTTCACTACTTGCTTCAGCAACGATTTAAGATTGAGAAGTATATATTTTAGTCACTATAGAAAAGGTTCGACAGTTCCTGAGAAAGTTGACCATAGAGTTACCCTGAAAACCAGCAATCCTACTTCTAGGTAGTATCCATAAGGATTAAAAACAAGTATTCAAACAATTTGTTCATGAATGTCCATAGTAACACTATTCACAACAACCAAAAAGTGAAAATAGCACAAATGTTCATCAACTGATGAGTGGGTAAACAAAATATGATATAATAGTAACATGTTTGAAGTATTATTTGGCCATAAAAAGGAATGTACTGATAACATACTACAGCATGAATGAATCTCAGAAACATTATACTGTGTAAAAGTATACACATGATGTGTAATTCATTTTATATGAATTGTCCAGAATTTGCAGATCCGTAGGGCCAAAAAGTACATTTGTGGTTGTTGGGGGTGGGAGTAAAGGGGAAATGGAAGTGACTGTTTAATTTTTACATGGAATCATAAAAATATTTTGGAAGTAGATAGAGATTATAGTGCACAGTGTTCTAAATATAGTGCACAGAATGTTCTAAATATCACTGAATTGTATACCTAAAATGGTTAATTTTGTTATATGAAGTTTACCTTGATAATAGTATCAGTAAACATATTATTAGTTTCTTTTAATTTAAGACCCTATGAAAGAAAGCAGGTTGTGGGATTGAATTCATGGGTAGCTTCATTGATGTACTTGAAGATAATGTTGCATTACAGCTGATTTCAGCTTACTAATCAAATTAAATAAACTATAAATCTCATCCTGTAGCTTGGATTTTCAGTGCTAAATAGAGTTGAAATTTGTTGACCATGTCTTTTTCTCATATAGTTTTTTGTGTATGCAGAGTAACCTTGTGCATCAGTGGTTTTGTCCACCTATCAAGCATTAAGATCTGCAGATATGATGAGGGATAGTAGTTTCTCTTCCAAATTATATGTCATTGATAATGTATGACACTATATCCTTTGTCATAGATTTCTGTCAATAGTTTCTTCTTTTTTTTTCTTCAGTCATACTATTTGTCAAGAGGTTTTTGCTTACTTGATAAACTTCCTAACAAATAAATTGTGCTTGTTTCTCTGGTGAGGAGTATAACACAAGTGGATTTGTCTTTAATCTTCCTTTCTAATCAGTTTTTTGTACAAAATTTGCCAGTTTCTACCTGGAAATGATTTGACTGGTGGGGAGTTCACTTGAAATTAAGTTGGTTGTGTGAAAGGGACTTGAGGCCTCAGCAGCATTATATCATCATTAGTTAAAACCTTAGTATTAATCATATAGTGAGCTCTAGGGGCATGTGGATAGTTAAATATGATCTATAAAAATGATTGTACCTTCTGTTTCATGGTTTTTGTATATGAAATTATCACACTTACAGATTAATCTCAACAGGATTCATGTTCCACTGTCAATGGAATCATTCCCTATTGACATTAATTATCTTAATCTGTGTAGACATTAATTATCTTAATCTGTATAGCAGAGTACTGTTTTCATCAACATTTTTATGCATTACTGAATAATTTTTCAGATTGCCATTTAATTTTGTGAATTGGAGATGATGAAACAATAAGACTAACAAAAAGTAGAGATTTAACTGAGTAAGGAGCAACAGTTCCACTTTGCTGGAGCAGCCGTGAAGAGATACCCCACGGGTAACGTAAGAGAAACCCAAGTAAGACGGTAGGTGTTGTGAGAGGGCATCAGAGGGCAGACACATTGAAACCATAATCACAGAAAACTAGCCAATCTGATCACACGGACCACAGACTTGTCTACTCAGTGAAACTAAGCCATGCTATGTGGGGCCACCCGAGACGGACGGGTCATGGTGGAGAGGTCTGACAGAATGTGGTCCACTGGAGAAGGGAATGGCAAACCACTTCAGTATTCTTGCCTTGAGAACCCCATGAACAGTATGAAAAGGCAAAATGATAGGATACTGAAAGAGGAACTCCCCAGGTCGGTAGGTGCCCAATATGCTACTGGAGGTTAGTGGGGAAATAACTCCAGAAAGAATGAAGGGATGGAGCCAAAGCAAAAACACCACCCAGTTGTGGATGGGACTGGTGATAGAAGCAAGGTCTGATGTTGTAAAGAGCAATATTGCATAGGAACCTAGAATGTTAGGTCCATGAATCAAGGCAAATTGGAAGTGGTGAAACAGGAGATGGCAAGAGTGAACGTCGACATTCTAGGAATCCGTGAACTAAAATGGACTGGAATGGGCGAATTTAACTCAGATGACCATTATATCTACTACTGTGGGCAGGAATCCCTTAGAAGAAATGCAGTAGCCATCATGGTCAACAAAAAAGTCTGAAATGCAGTACTTGGATGTAATCTCAAAAACGACAGAATGATCTCTGTTCATTTTGTTTCCAAGGCAAACCATTCATTATCACGGTAATCCAAGCCTATGCCCCAACCAGTAACGCTGAAGAAGCTGAAGTTGAAAGGTTCTATGAAGACCTACAAGACCTTTTAAAAAAATGTCCCAAAAAAAAGACCCAAAAAAAAATGTCCTTTTCATTTTAGGGGACTGGAATGCAAAAGTAGGAAGTCAAGAAACACCTGGGGTAACAGGCAAATTTGGCCTTGGAATACAAAGGCTAACAGAGTTTTGCCAAGAGAACTCACTGGTCATAGCAAACACCCTCTTCCAACAACACAAGAAATGACTCTACACATGGACATCACCAGATGGTCAACACCGAAATCAGACTGGTTATATTCTTTGCAGCCAAAGATGGAGAAGCTCTATACAGTAGGCAAAAACAAGACCAGGAGCTGTCTGTGGCTCAGATCATGAACTCCTTATTGCCAAATTCAGACTTAAATTGAAGAAAGTTGGGAAAACCACTAGACCATTCAGGTATGACCTAAATCAAATAAGGATATAATTATACAGTGGAAGTGAGAAATAGATTTAAGGGACTAGATCTGATAGATAGAGTGCCTGATAACTATGGACAGAGGTTCGTGACATTGTACTGGAGACAGGGATCAAGACCATCCTCATGGAAAAGAAATGTAAAAAAGCAAAATGGTTGTCTGAGGAGGCCTTACAAATAGCTGTGAAAAGAAGAGAAGCGAAAAGCAAAGGAGAGAAGGAAAGATATAAGCATCTGAATGTAGAGTTCCAAAGAATAGCAAGGACAGATAAGAAAGCCTTCCTCAGCAATCACTGTAAAGAAATAGAGGAAAACAACAGAATGGGAAAGACTAGAGATCTCTTCAAGAATATTAGAGATACCAAGGGAACATTTCATGCAAAGATGGGCTCGATAAAGGACAGAAATAGTAGGGACCTGACGGAAGCAGAAGATATTAAGAAGAGGTGGCAAGAATACACAGAAGAACTGTACTAAAAGATCTTCATGACCCAGATAATCACGATGGTATGATCACTCACCTAGAGCCGGACATCCTGGAATGTGAAGTCAAGTGGGCCTTACAAAGCATCACTATGAACAAAGCTAGTGGAGGTGATGGAATTACAGTTGAGGTATTTCAAATCCTGAAAGATGATGCTGTGAAAGTGCTACACTCAATATGCCAGCAAATTTGGAAAACTCAGCAGTGGCCACAGGACTGGAAAAAGTCCATTTTCATTCCAATCCCAAAAAAAGGCAATGCCAAAGAATGCTCAGACTACTGCACAATTGCACTTATTTCACACACTAGTAAAGTAATGCTCAAAATTCTCCAAGCCAGGCTTCAGCAATACGTGAATCGTGAACCTCAAGATGTTCAAGCTGGTTTTAGAAAAGGCAGAGGAACCAGAGATCAAATTGCCAACATCTGCTGGATCATCAAAAAAGCAAGAGAGTACCAGGAAAACATCTATTTCTGCTTTATTGACTATGCCAAAGCCTTTGACTGTGTGGATCACAAGAAACTGTGGAAAATTCTGAAAGAGATGGGAATACCAGACAGCCTGATCTGTCTCTTGAGAAACCTATATGCAGGTCAGGAAGCAACAGTTAGAACTGGACATGGAACAACAGACTGGTTCCAAATAGGAATTATTTAACTTACATGCAGAGTACATCATGAGAAATGCTAGGCTGGAGGAAGCACAAGCTGGAATCAAGTTTGCCGGGAGAAATATCAATAACCTTAGATATGCAGATGACACCACCCTTATGGCAGAAAGTGAAGAGGAACTAAAAAGCCTCTGGATGAAAGTGAAAGAGAAGAGTGAAAAAGTTGGCTTAAAGCTCAACATTCAGAAAACGAAGCTCATGGCATCTGGTCCCATCACTTCATGGGAAATAGATGGGGAAACAGTGGGAACGATGTCAGACTTTATTTTTGGGGGCTCCAGAATCACTGCAGATGTTGATTGCAGCCATGAAATTAAGGGACACTTACTCCTGGCAGGAAAGTTATGACCAACCTAGATCGTATATTAAAAAGCAGAGACTTTACTTTGCCAACAAAGGTCTGTCTAGTACTCCTGCCTGGAAAATCCCACGGTCGGAGGAGCCTGGTAGGCTGCAGTCCATCGGGTCCCTGAGGGTCGGACATGACTGGGCGACTTCACTTTCACTTTTCACTTTCATGCATTGGAGAAGGAAATGGCAACCCCACTCTAGTGTTCTTGCCTGGAGAATCCCAGGGTCGGGGGAGCCTGGTGGGCTGCTGTTTATGGGGTCACACAGAGTTGGACACGACTGAAGTGAATTAGCAGCAGCAGTCAAGGCTTTTTCCAGTGGTCATGTATGGATGTGAGAGTTGGACTGTGAAGAAAGCTGAGCACCGAAGAATTGATGCTTTTGAACTCTGGTGATGGAGAAGACTCTTGAGAGTCCCTTGGACTGCAAGGAGATCCAACCAGTCCATCATTCCTGGGTGTTCATTGGAGGGACTGATGCTGAAGCTGAAACTCCAAAACTTTGGCCACTTCATGCAGAGAGTTGACTCATTGGAAAGACTCTGATGCTGGGAGGGATTGGGGGCAGGAAGAGAAGGGGATGACAGAGGATGAGATGGCTGGATGGCATCACCGACTTGATGGACCTGAGTCTGAGTGAACTCCGGGAGTTGGTGATGGACAGGGAGGCCTGGCGTGCTGCGATTCATGGGGTCGCAAAGAGTCGGACATGACTGAGTGACTGAACTGAACTGATAGTCTACATGAACTGAATGCTAGTCCTTGTAACATGTGTTCCACCTTTAAGAACATAGAATATATTAGAATTTCTGTGGAAATAAGTATGTGACATTTCAAGTTTGTGTTCCATATATTCAAAATTTCTTGTACAACTCAAACTGCTAGTAGCTAGTGGATCACTTGATTAATTCCAGGTACTGACAGTCATCTACCCTGTGCACTTCAGTGCCGTAGTTTATTGTTTTTCAACTTTATTTATTTGCATAATCACTCTGACATTTTTTTTTATATTCCACAGTTTGCAGATAGGGTTAGATTTGGATGCTGGTAGTAGAGACCCCAAACACCAGTGATGTAAATGATACATAAGTGTCTTATTTAGCCATCAGTTGAGTCTGGAAGTAGGTGAAAACGGGCTAGTGTTGTAGTTCTGTCAAACAAAATACTCAGGGATCCCGGTTCCTTTTATTTCATTACTCTTCCATGCATAACCTCCATTGCCAAGCTCACCTTCCAAACCAGGGTGGCTTCTTTAGTTTCAGCCATCATCTGTATTCTAGCCAGCAAGAAGGAGAAAGGAATAAAGAGAGCTGAGAGGGTCAATGCCAGCAGTCTTTAAAGGAGGGTTCCTGAAAACTGCCATAGGTAAATTTGTTTAGACCTGAAATTGACAGGATGTAGGCACGTGTCCATACCTACATATGAGGAGCCTGTGAAACGTGTTCTTTATTCTGTGCCCAGTGACATTTTGAGGATTTTGTTATTGTGAAAGATTTAGTCTCTGCTTTACTATATCACCTCTACTCTTATTTCCTTAATGTTTTTCTTTAACTTATATCCCTTGTTACTTAAATAACTATTTAAAACATAAATAATACCCTGTCACATTAAATAATAATATCTTCTAGAAAAAGAAGAGAAGTTAAAAATGCAGTAGAGTGAAGAGGCAATAATGAGCCCATTTCCTGGATATATGCTCTCTGTTAAAAAGGAAGTTAGAGTTAGGTGCTAAAGAAATATTAGCATCACACTGTTTTGATATAACAAGGATCGAGTGTAAGGAAGACCAATTTATCACCATATGAGTCAGTGTTAGTTTTCTGCCAGGCCTTCTGCCCTCCCTGAATTATTCTTATTCCTTGCTACTTTGTGAAATACTGCCCTAGTACATGTTGTATGCAAGTATGCATGTGTCTTTATAGTATAATTTTACTGTTTTAATAAACTTTTTCTAGAATGAAGCAAATCGTATGTTTATAAAATTGTTTTATAGTTTAGCATTTTTGTGATTTATAAATAAGTCTTTTAAACTTTAATGTTGAAAAGAGTGTATATTTTGCTTGATAACAATTTTCTTGAGAACCTTTGTGAATTTTTATTTGAAAATGAAAATGTTCATATTTTTGTACAGTGTATTTGTATATTTTAATGCTAGTCACTTTTACTAGCCACACTGCTGGGTGGTCTTAAGGAACAAAAAAGAATTATACCTATAACTGAGTTGTAAAAGAACACTGCCATTATGTTTCCACAGCTATAGTTTTTTTTTTATCATTTTGTATCTTGATGTCAAGAGCATGAGATAAGGATACCAATAGTATGAGCTGAAAAGCTCAAAATACTGAGAGAATGTGAACTGTCATAATATATAATCACTAGATTTAAGTGTTTAATTTAAATTAGAACTGGATCATCATTACTTGATCAGCCTCAAGGAAAATATAAAGCAAAGAATTCAGTACTTCTGTTTCTAATTATATATTTTATTCTTAGGAAATGAATTATACTGTCTGACAATATTGTTTATAGAAGTATTTATGGAATTTTCTATAGTATTTATATTTACATGAAGGTTAAAAATACCAGAATTTCTCATACATTAATCATTTATTTGTAGGCAGATTACATTTAGATCCCTTGGGGTTGGGTGCTTAGTCTAAGATGTGGAGAAACTAGGAACAGATCAAAGGGGATCAAAGTTGAGGTAATAGACCATATGAGAAAAAACTAAGAGAAATGGAGATTTTTAAATATAGGAAATAAACCTGATTTGTGTACTTGGCAAACATTTATTGAATACCTATTATTCAATACCTATTGTTCAGAATAGGTATTGCTGTTCTCTCCTACTGTTACCACAGAGTATGAGTAGTATACAAGCTTTGGAAGAAAAAATTTTAGACTAAGGAAATTACTGACTAGAAGAATTCAATTTAGCTGAGTTAACATCCCTTACTGTGTGCCAGCCACAGTACTTATTTTGTACCAATGAATAAGACAGACATTGCTAGAGATGGAATCAAGATAATTGCTTCTGCCTTTTTCCTGTCTTATGGTTCCATAACTTTTTTGATTATTTATATTTTTATGATTGATTCAACTTGTCACTTCAGTTAAAAAAATGTTGGAATTTTAACTTGGATTAAATTTGGGATTTAATCCCCAAATTATTCTATTTTTCCTGATTTTCATACAGATGAATATAAGAAAAAACTATTATTTAATCCGTCTCTGAAATCCAAAATAATATGACTGACAAGACTGGTGGAAATTTATAGATGAAATAATTATTAAACCTAAAATATTTGGTTTTGGTTATCAGGTTGTGTTTTTAGTTTTGAATGATGTATACTCTCTTGATGTTGATATTTAAATTTGATGTTATTTTCTTAGAGGACAGTGAAAATTTAATTCCATTAGCTCTGTTTCCATTGCTTCTAGTCAATATCTTTATCTTGTACCTTTGAAGAAATTGTCATATTTTTCTTACTGCTTTTAATTATTACTTTTGTCTTTGTTTTTCAATACTTTTAAACGTGATATGCAAATACTTGTAGATTTTTGAACAAATACTGTTTGTGTTTGTTAATTCCAATATCTGGAGCTCCTTTGAGTGTATTTCTACTTTTACTCTTTGATTTTTTTTGCTTCTTGCATCTGTTTTCCTCTTCGTTTTCTGGTTGTAATTTTATTTTTTACTGGATTATACTTGAAAATCATTTGTAGACATAATTTGAGATCTGAAATTCTATATTCTGTGTAGTATGTTTTTGATAGTTTGCTTGTGACAGAAATTGAGGGGCATTAGCAATCTAGGTTACTTCAATCCAATTTTCTGAGCCCCGAAATGACTGCAAATTAGTCTGCAGTCTTTGCAAGGCAAGAACAATCTCTTGTTCACCTAACTACTAGAATGAAATTTTCAGTGTCACAACTAAAACCGGTTGCTTTTGTTTATTCCTCCCTAGACTCTTGAGGCTGTCAAACATACTTCTCAGTCTCAACTGTCTTTTCAGTAATTCTTGCAGGGCAAACCCCAAAGACTAAGTTTTCTCGATTTCTGTCTTTTCTCTTGGTCCAGTAAGTCTTCACGACTTTGTCATTCTCTGATTTTTTTGTGAAACTTCAAAAATGAATCTTTATATTTTTCAGTGCTTCTGGTTCTTGGAAGAATCATAGGTCTAAATGAACTCTTCTCCCATTTCTGGAAGTAAAAATGCCCATTTCAGATCTTGTGTTTCTTAAATATAAACAGAAAATGTTCAAATGTTTTCATTGACATATTAAACAGTTTTCTGATTAAATAATAATCTATAATTTCCAGTTTAGTATATCCTTTCTTTGTCTTACTTGAAATCGAATATGTAGAAAACAATGATAGTAAAAAGTTGTGTATGTGCATTTTAGTTTATCTTTTCAAAACCTTTTCTAGTTTGAGAAATTATTAACTGCTATGTTTATATTACTGTATGACAGTGTATATGCAACTGTTGCGTAGAGTAGCTTTTCTAACAATGTAACAGTTCCTCAGTACATTTTTTCATAGTTCATAAATTCTTGTAAGGAGACATTTGGGTTAAAACATTTTTTACTACTTTCAATCAAAGTGATGCTGTTTTTTTATGTATTCAAATTTAGTCTGTTTTTTAAAGGTTAATGTTCATGTTCATTTATATAAGATAATCAGATTTAGAATAGCATATAGTAAATATATTTACCCTTGAAATTCAAAATTTATACGTATAAAAATCTAGTCCTTATTGTGAAATCAAAGACATAGTTACTCTTTACTTAAAGTCAGTTGTTTAGAATTGAGTGTGAAATTTGTGATAGAAGTTTAATAATGATCCCTAGGCTAGCCTCCAGTGCTTACTTATCTGTGTGGTAAAATTTAGCCTTCACATAATATTCTTCCTGGGGGAGAAGTGTTTTAAGTTTCTTCTGCCGTTTCTGGCACACCCATTCCTCCTCTCTTCATTGTTTATCTGTTTTGGTTGAATTTGTGTGTGTGTGTCTTGTTGGTTTTGTTTGTTAGATGGATTGGGCATGAAGTACTTCTAGAAAGCAGCACCATGCTAAACTCTACTTACAGGGATGTGTCTGTTTTCTAGATAGTGTGATTTTGTGATGCTCAGATTTGTTATTTCCTCTGGGGGCAAGGCTTTTGGACTCGCGAGTTCCCATTACTATTATTTAAGTATCCTTAAATATCCTTTAGAAGGTATGTTCATGAGTCACATATTCATTGGAAATTTCCCAATTCGTTGGAAATTCTTAATTTTTAAATTTAGTTGATTTAGATCGGTGTTTCTCAATGGTTGCTCTGTTGACTTTTGGAAAGGCATAAAACTTTGTACACTGTACCATGTTTATCATCTCTGGCCCCTGCCTTCCTAATAAGTCATATTGCTCCCCTGGTCACTGTGGCAAATAAAAATGGACCTATGCTTTTGCAGACTATCCTGGCATGGTACTGCCCTTAATTAAGAATCCCTGAATTAGATCAGCAACTTTCTTACTGTAGCTTTTTACCACCTAGTTCAGTTCAGTTCAGTTGCTCAATCGTGTCTGACTCTTTGCGACCCCATGAATCGCAGCATGCCAGGCCTCCCTGTCCATCACTAACTCCCGGAGCTCACTCAGACTCACGTCCATCGAGTCGGTGATGCCATCCAGCCATCTCATCCTCTGTCGTCCCCTTCTCCTCCTGCCCCCAATCCCTCCCAGCATCAGAGTCTTTTCCAATGAGTCAACTCTTCGCATGAGGTGGCCAAAGTACTGGAGTTTCAGCTTTAGCATCATTCCTTCCAAAGAAATCCCAGGGCTGATCTCCTTCAGAATGGACTGGTTGGATCTCCTTGCAGTCCAAGGGACTCTCAAGAGTCTTCTCCAACACCACAGTTCAAAAGCATCAATTCTTCTGTGCTCAGCTTTCTTTGTAGTCCAACTCTCACATCCATACATGACTACTGGAAAAACCATAACCTTGACTGGACAGACCTTTGTTGACAAAGTAATGTCTGTGCTTTTGAATATGCTATCTAGGTTGGTCATAACTTTCCTCCCAAGGAGTAAGTGTCTCTTAATTTCATGGCTGCAGTCACTATCTGCAGTGATTTTGGAACCCAGAAAAATAAAGTCTGACACTGTTTCCACTGATTCCCCATCTATTTCCCATGAAGTGATGGGACCAGATGCCATGATCTTAGTTTTCTGAATGTTGAGCTTTAAGCCAACTTTTTCACTCTCCACTTTCACTTTCATCAAGAGGCTTTTTAGTTCCTCTTCACTTTCTGCCATAAGGGTGGTGTTATTTGCATATCTGAGCTTATTGATATTTCTCCTGGCAACAAAACTTAATTCATAAGTTATGTGAAAAAAGTCAACTTAAAATGTTTTATTTTTAAGACAGTAGTTTTCAGAGTGCTCCACAGAACTGCTAAGTGTTCTTTAAGGGTACCCCAGGCCACAGGGAATTGGTATTGGGATGGGAGGAGTTGATAAGATTCTCTTGGAGGTGCAATTTCCTTTTACCTGTTTACAAATTGTGCTTTCAAGCAAGCGTTCTCCTGTCCTAAGTTATATCATCTTTCCTCTGTATTAACAGAAATAAATGATTGAAAATAAGGAACATGACTTAGTGACAGAAGTACCTGAAGGTTTCCTGACATATAATTTCTGAATGACTAGATATTGTAAAAATATTAATTTTAAGTATTTTAGACAAACAAATTTCCAACAATTGATTGTCTGCTTGAGCTTCTCAGGTTAAGTTCTTTATGAGAGGAATCTCTTTTTCAGAGGACCAGTCAGTTCAGAGGAAAATTAAATCACCTAACAGGCTACTTGAACTAAAACAATAATTCGAAAAGAATTTTTTGTTTCTTTTATATTAGCCAATTCTTCCTAAACCTGTTTATTCACATTTATTTCCAGGATAAGCTAAATGATTTTATTAACATAATAAGATTTTATTATAATAACCACTGTGTCTCTTGGAATGCTCAAGTCATTCAGATGAAGTTTTGCATTGTAGTATGTTGATTCTTTGGAGGTCATACGTTTGTTGCACATTCTGAATAAGTGCCACAAAAACCTACCATCTTTTTACCCCCTCCCCCAAATACATAGGTATTTCCTAAATTCAAAGCAGTTATTGTCAGAGATTTAAACATGATGATTTAGGGAATTCTGGTTATCCTCTTTAGTTCATGCTAGGTACTTTGATTCTGGAAGAATATAAAGTAAGGAAGTGGGGATTTTTTGGTTTCTTTAAAAAAAATTTGTTTTTTGTTTTATGTAATAAAATGCATACTATTTAGGCAGTGGTATAATTATTGTCAATTAATTGTAGGAAGGGGGAAACAACTAAACATGTACAGATTTGTTAAGAGTAGATAGACCAAAAAGTAATCTTAAAAAGGTGAATTTTTTTTCTAGGTAGATTAATTTCTAGATACTTAGCTGACCATATAGCCTATGATTAATCTAGTTGCTTCTCAATCTATCTATATAGATGTATATATGAGGATCCTTTCATTTAGATTCATTATTACTACAGTGCTTTTATTTTTTGGTTATTAATTACTTTTATTTTTTGGTTTTTAATTTTTAAAATTGTTGGGAAAAATATCTTACATAAATGATGTGAAATAGAACCCTTTGATCTATATTGTGCATTTTCAAATAAAGTTTGGAAGTATATACTTACAGGGGCACAGGTAGGGGTGTAGTTTAGAAATAAGGCTAATGAGAACTCAGGCAGATAAATCAGCATAGGAATTGTAAACTTGGATGCTGCCATTAGAAAAGACCAGTCTTTCGTCAGGTCTCAGACATCCAGGGACAGTCGCAGCACCAGGGAGAGCTCCTAGCGTGCTCTTTATTCTGACTGTGTTATCCTAATTGTAGAGGGTATTTGTCTTGTGTACTTTTAATTGGTTAAACAAGCCAAGCTCTCCTGAGGCTAATAGATTTTTCTTCCTCATTTGGCCAGAGCCTTCAGTATCACTGAGGTCAGAAAATAAAGTGCAGCTATTCATTAATGAAACCAAGTTATATATGTGATAGAATTGATTCTGCAAAGAAATTCCAAGATATTCTCCCTACTTAGCAGTTATTTTTATTTTTAATAATTTAGAATAATAATATTTATCTCTTCAACTCTCCAAAGAAATTCACCACAAGTACCCTTTTTCAACCCCGTTATAGCCTAAAACTTACTTTCTTTTAATTTCCCACCCTGTCCTTCAAAATTTTATATTTTACTAGGTTTAGAAACTGTAAGAGTTTTTAAATTATTAAAGAAGTATAAGTAAATGTTATCTTTTGTAATCATTCAGAAATTATTCTAGACATTTAGAAAGGATGTATTTTTGTATAAAGATGTATTACATCTTGCATACCTTCTGTGTGCCAGTATCAAAGTTCCATCTAGAAGCTTCACCCTATAAAGAGTAATTTCTACCCACTGTACAACCGCCTCAAGCGTACTGTTTGTGTAATTACTGCTTTCCAGCTAACCAGAACATTCCACAGTTGTCTCTTGATGACCCATTTTATTTGTAATAAATTTTCTCTTCTCAACCTTAGAGCATTCTGCCCTGCCTTCTTTCTTCAGTCTTCTATTTTTCTTTTCTACTCCTTGAACCTCTCTCTCCTTTTTCAAACTTCCCAATTCATTTCTTCTCTCTCTCTCTAACCTTTCCCTTCCTGTCTGTCTCTACATTGCTGTCCTCTTTCTTCTTCATTTTCTCTTCCCTTGACATCCTCCTTATCTTCTGTTTCTCCTGACCACTTCCTGTCTTCCTCAGTCTTCTTTCTTTTATTCAAACTAAAATCTCTCTTTCATTAGGTAACATTATTACTACCTGGGTATCCTCTCAAGAAATGACCACATTCTCTTTTTCTGTAAGAATTGCTTTAATGTTTTATCACTTTGATTATTTTCCCGATTTCCACTCCTTCCTTCTGTACTGTTTAGCTATCTTTCTAATGTACCATGAAAATAGAAACTGGCATGTATGATTTCTTTTTACATTACTTCTCCTACCACTTCAAAATTATATTTTAACTTATCTTCTCACTCCAGACTCGGAAGGAATAACTATACCTTGTACTCTGTTTTTTCCTAGATAAAAGCATATTTACTATAGAAAATTTAGTAACTATAAATTAAATATAAATCACATAATTCTAACACTAATTACTGTCAACATGTGTCGAATATACTTAAGACTGTTTTGGAGAAGGAAATGGCAACTCTTTCCAGTATTCTTGCCTGGGAAATCCCATGGACAGAGGACCCTGGTGGGCTAAAGTCCATGGGGTTGCAAAAGAGTCAGACACACAACTGAGTGACTAAACAACACGACTATTTTCCTTGTGTGAATTTACTTATGAAGTGTTTATTTTAAATAAACAGGATCATAATTTATTGAATTTTCTAATTTATTATTATAGAATCAGATATTCTTATGCTGATTAAGTATTCTTTTACAACGACATTGTTATGGATTGCATAGAATTCTCATGCATAAAACTTAGATAGAGTACCAGTTTCCTATTGAGTGGTTAGGTTATTTTTTATCCTTATAAATGATGGACAGCTTTCTTTAAATTTTTGAACATGTTTGAATAAAAATGTTTATTTCCTTTGAGTAATTTGCTAAATGGAGGATTTCTGAGATAAATCATATTTATATTTCTAATGCATTTTTTTGTATGTTAAAATTTACATTTAAGTCACTAATTTATCCAAAAATACACTTGATCTGTACAGTGTAAAGTAAAAAAAATTTTTTTTTGTTTTCTAATAATGAATCTTTTATCCCAGTATTAATTATTGACTATCTTACCTGTTTCCCACACTTACGCAAAATGCCACTTTTTAATATTAGACAGTGGTTTGCTCTGTTTTATCATATTAGTTCAGCTCTTAACACTGTTTTAAGTTTTATGCCATTTAATAGATTTGATATTTATAATTAGCCTCTTTTATTTTAAACATAAGAAAGAAAGAAAACTGAAATAACATGAAGGGTAAGAATGTCTCCATTATGAAGGTAAGCACTATAACAATTTTTTTAAAATTTCATTTCCCAAATACTTTGCTCATATATGCAAGCATATAGCTGATCTCTTTTCTAATACATGGGTAGAAATATATACACCATTGTTCTTCACTTTTTAGATGATATATCAGAATGTATGGATTCATTTCAGTTCAGTTCACTCACTCAGTCGTGTCCGACTCTCTGCGACCCCATGAATCACAGCACGCCAGGCCTCCCTGTCCATCACCAACTGCCAGAGTCTACCCAAACCCATGTCCATTGAGTCGGTGATGCCATCCAGCCATCTTATCCTCTGTCATCCCCTTCTCCTGCCCTCAGTCTTTCCCAGCATCAGGGTCTTTTCAAATGAGTCAGCTGTTCGCATCAGGTGGCCAAAGTATTGGAGTTTCAGCTTCAACATCAGTCCTTCCAATGAACACCCAGGACCGATCTCCTTTAGGATGGACTGGCTGGATCTCCTTACAGTCCAAGGGACTCTCAAGTGTCTTCTCCAGCACCACAGTTCAAAAGCATCAATTCTTCTGTGCTCAGCTTTCTGTGTAGTCCAACTCTCACATCCATACATGACTACTGGAAAAACCATAACCTTGACTGGACAGACCTTTGTTGGCAAAGTAATGTCTCTGCTTTTGAATATGCTGTCTAGGTTGGTCATAACTTTCCTTCCAAGGAGTAACTGTCTTTTAATTTCATGGCTGCAGTCACCATCTGCAGTGATTTTGGAGCCCCCCAAAATAAAGTGTCATTGTTTCCACTGTTTCCTCATCTATTTCCCATGAAGTGATGGGATCAGATGCCATGATCTTAGTTTTCTGAATGTTGAGCTTTAAGCCAACTTTTTCACTCTGCTCTTTCACTTTCACCAAGAGGCTCTTTAGTTCTTCACTTTCTGCCATAAGGGTGGTGTCATCTGCATATCTGAGGTTATTGATATTTCTCCCTGCAATCTTGATTCCAGCTTTTGCTTCCTCTTGCCCAGCCTTTCTGATGATGTTAAATAAGCAGGGTGAGATTATACAGCCTTGACGTACTCCTTTTCCTATTTGGAACCAGTCTGTTGTTCCAGGTCCAGTTCTAACTGTTGCGTCCTGACCTGCGTATAGGTTTCTCAAGAGGCAGGTCAGGTGGTCTGGTATTCCCATCTCCTTCAGAATTTTCCACAGTTTATTAACTTGTTTTTAACCATCATATAATAATTCAACTTAATTATCTAAAACAATATTTTCCTATTATTTCAACATGTTTTTTTTTCCAGTCTTTCATTGTCATTAACTGCTGTAATGTTAAACTTCCTTATCCTATTCTTTGCCAACATGCAGTACAGGATAAATTTCTGTAACTGGAATTATTAACAAATATTTAGTGCAGGCCTCTTTTTGACTGCTTAATAGCTATATGCAACCCTTTATCTAACACTTGAATCACAAATAGAAACCTAATTAATTGGAATGATTCCTCTTATATCTGTAAATGTGTCAGTACTTATCCACTTTTCAAGAAGAAACAATGTTTCACAAATTATTCCATTTAGCTTTAAGTTAATGATCTCTTGGTAATGTTCTCTAGACTTGTGTTTCACAAAAACTATGTTCCTAAAAGTGGAAAACTGGGGACATACTCCCCAATACTTAACAATGTAGTGTGCATCCCAGGTGGCACTAGTGGTAAAGAGTCTGCCTGCCAATGCAGAAGACACAGGAGACATGGATTCGATTCTTGGATTGGGAAGGTCTCTGGAGTAGGAAATGGCAACTGACTCCAGTATTCTTACCTAGAAAATTCTGTCGGCAGACAAGCCTGATGGGCTACAGTCCATGGAATCACAGAGCGTCGGACAGTACTGAACACGAGCATACAAACTAGTGGGGCAGAAGTACCTAAAAAAAATTTTGATAAGATGATGAAAGTGAGATAAATTACATTTTAGATTTTATTTATTAACCATATAAAAAGTTTTTGTGATCTTAAAATGTAAGTTTATCATTGTTTATGTCTCTCCCCTATGAGAATGTTAGATGAGGATATTTATTTATCTGCTTTATTTGTCCAGCATTCCAAATGTCTGACACATAGTAAATGCTTGATAAGTATTTGTTGAGTTGAATGACTGGATACTATTTTAATCAGAGCCATAAACTTCAACTTTTAAGAAATGTCAGTGTGATTGAAATGTCTGTTTCTATATTCGGTTTATTTTAATAGTTGCTTTTCCATAATGAAAGAGTGATACATGGATGAAAATTGAACAAATGCATCATTGTGTACACATAATAAACTATAATTGTCCATTTCTTAGTTCCTTTTGTTAACTACATTGTTTTTCTGTTGAAATTTAGCATTTTTTTCCATCTTGCCCCAAGATCAGCCTTTCTTACAAATTTGGGATATTGCCACATTGTTTTGCATAAGAATCCTGGTAGGTAGGTCCTAGCCTTAAAAGTGCGTGTGATTTGAGGGTGGTTGCCATTGAAGGACGGTTTTTTTCTGAGAGAGGAGAACATTAAAGAGAAGGAAAAGCATGATTTGGAGATTGGATAATGAAGGAAAAGAAGCAACAGGGTGAAATTTAAGGTTCTGCAACATAAAATGGAAACCACTGCCCCCAAACTGGAGGATACACAGTCTCCACCACCAACGTCTTCACATCACAACCACCCAAAAGAAAAAAAAAGTCATTCATTAAAGAAATTCCACTTTCCTGTATAAAATAAAAGAGGGGGCTCTTGCAATAGGAATCTTATGAATCAAAGTCAGAATAAATGAAAGCCTCCTAAATTTATGGAAAGCTACCATAGGAAGAAAACATAATGTGAGAATCAAAATATCTCAGTAGATGAAATCCCTTCCCTCCAAAGATAACAGCTACACAGCAGTAGAAAACTAAACTGAATGAAATAACCTGAAATAAGCATTTGGAGATATGAAAAACCAATTAAAATCATAAACCTAAAAGCAAAAAAGGAAACAAAAAATTTATTCTTCAGAATCCCATGAAATCACAAGCAAAGAAACCTAGAAGGAAATGAGAAGAGAGTTGATTGAACCCAAGAAAAATCATGGGAGAAAAAGATAAAAATCATCTTAGAAATGAATTCAAAATTCCAAGATGCCTGTGGGGGAATGGATTTGACTGAAATTTAATAACAGACATTGAAGAAAGGCAGAAAAATAATTAAGAAAATGAAAATGAATTAGGTAAAAGAGAATGTGGTTGAAATGGAAATGAGGTAAAAGAGTCAACATACATGTAAAATTGAATTAGGAAAATTAAAAAGATAATATTTAAAATTATAATTTTTAAAAAATTTCCAAAACAGAAGACCTGCATCTAAATACTGAAAGGACTGTAGACTACCTGGAGAAATTAATGTTGAACAGTTTATAATATGTGCTAGGTTGGGCTTCCCTCTCAACCTAGTGTATATATTGGTAAATTGGAAGTCGTCAAACAGTGGATGGCAAGAGTAAACGTTGACATTTTACGAATCGGTGAACTAAAATGGACTGGAATGCACAGATTTAGTTCAGATGACCATTATATCTACTGTGGGCAAGATCCCTTAGAAGAAGTGGAGTATCCCTCTAGTCAATCAAAGAGTCCAAAATGCAGTACATGGGTGCAATCTCAAAAATGACAGAATGATCTCTTTTTATTTCCAAGGCAAACCATTCAGTATCACAATAATCCAAGTCTATGATCAGAGGGTAAAGTGTCTGCCTACAATGCGGGAGACCCAGGTTTGATCCCTGGGTCAGGAAGATCCCCTGAAGAAGGAAATGGCAACCCACTCCAGTACTCTTGCCTGGAAGATCCCATGAATGGAGAAGCCTGGTAGGCTACAGTCCATGGGGTTGCAAAGAGTCAGACACGAATGAGCGACTTCACTTAATACTCACTTAATGCCCCAACCAGTAGTGGTGAAGAAACTGAACAGTTCTGTGAAGTACCTACAAGACCTTGTAGAACTAACACCCAAAAAAGATGTCCTCTTCATCATAGGGGACTGGAATGCAAAAGTAGGAAGTCAAGAGATACCTGGAGTAACAGGCAAATTTGGCCTTGGAGTACAAAAGGAACGGGTGAACAGGCTGATAATTTTGCCAAGAGAACGCACTGGTCGTAGCACACACTCTTCCAACAACACAAGAGACGACTCTACACATGGACGTTACAGAATCATCAATACCGAAATCAGATTGATTATATTCTGTGCAGCCAAAGATGGAGAAACTTGATACAGTCAGCAAAAACAAGACAGGGAACTGACTGTGGCTCAGATCATGAACTCTTTACCGCCAAATTCAGACTTAAATTGAAGAAAGTAGGGAAAACCACTATGGCATTCAGGTATGACTTAAATCAAATCCCTTACAATTATACAGTGGAAGTGAGAAATGGATTCAAGGGACTAGATCTGATAGACAGAGTGCCTGAAGAACTATGGACAGAGGTTCGTAACATTGTACAGGAGGGAGTGATCAAAACCATCCCCAACAAAAAGAAATGCAAAAACACAAAATGGCATTGAAACATGTAAAATATCATGTAAGAAACGAGTTGCCAGTCCAGGTTCGATACATGATACTGGATGCTTGGGGCTAGTGCACTGGGACGACCCAGAGGGATGGTATGGGGAGGGAGGAGGGAGGAGGGTTCAGGATGGGGAACACATGTATACCTGTGGCGGATTCATTTTGATATTTGGCAAAATAATACAATTATGTAAAGTTTAAAAATAAAATAAAATTAAAAAAAAAAAACACAAAATGGTTGTCTGAGGAAGCCTTACAGATAGCTGAGAAAAGAAGAGAAGTGAAAGGCAAAAGACAAAAGAAAAGATATATGCCCATCTGAACACAGAGTTTGAAAGAATAAAAGAACAGATAAGAAAGCTTTCCTCAGTGATCAGTGCAAAGAAATAGAGGAAAACAGTAGAATGGGAAAGTATAGAGATCTCTTTAAGACTAGAGATCTCTTTCAGAAAAATGTTCTCTTGGTTCTCTTGATACAATAAAGGACACAAATGGTATGGACCTAACAGAAGCAGAAGATATTAAGAAGAGGTGGCAAGAATACACAGAAGAATGATACAAAACAGATCTTCATGCCCCAGTTAACCACCATGGAATGATTACTCACCTAGAACCAGATATGCTGGAATGCGAAGTCAAGTGGGCTTTAGGAAGCATCATTATGAACAAAGCTAGTGGAGGTGATGGAATCCCAGTTTTCCTGTTTCAGATCCTGAAAGATGATGCTGTAGAAATGCTGCACTCAATATGCCAGCAAATTTGGAAAACCCAGCAGTGGCCACAGGACTGGAAAAAGGTCCGTTTTCATTCGAATCCCAAAGAAAGGCAATACCAAAGAACATTTGAACTACTGCACAATGCGCTTATCTCAACCCTAGCAAAGTAATGCTCAAAATTCTCCAAACCTGGCTTCAACAGTCCATGAACCGTGAACTTCCAGATGTTCAAGCTGGATTTAGAAAAGGCAGAGGAACCAGAGATCAAATTGCCAACATCCGTTGGATCATTGAAAAAGCAAGAGAGTTCCAGAAAAACATCTACTTCTGCTTTATTTATTACACCAAAGCCTTTGACTGTGGATCACAACAAACTGTGGAAAATTCTTCAATAGATGGGACTACCAACCACCTGACCTGCCTCCTGAGAAATCTGTATGCAGGTCAAGAAGCAACAGTTTGAACTGGACCTGAACAACAGACTGGTTCCAAATTGGGAAAGGAGTGACACAAGCTGTATATTGTCACCCTGTTTATTTACCTTTTGAGCAGAGTACATCATGTGAAATGCTGATCTGTATGAAGCACAAGCTGGAATCAAGGTTGCCAGGAGTAATATAAGTAACCTCATATACACAAATGACACCACCCTTATGGCAGGAAGTGAACAGCCTCTTGATGAAAATTAACAAGGAGAGTGAAAAAATGGGCTTAAAATTCAACATTCAAAAAACTAAGATCATGGCATTTGGTCCCATCACATCATGGAAAATAGGGAAATAATGAAGCAGTGACAGACTACTTTCTTGGGCTCCAAAATCACTGCAGATGGTGACTGCAGCCATGAAATTAAAAGACACTTGCTCCTTTGTAGAAAAGTTATGACCAACCTAGACAGCATATTCAAAAGCAGAGACATTACCAACAAAGGTCCATCTAGTAAAAGCTATGATTTTTCCAGTACTCATGTATGGAGGTGAGAGTTGACTATAAAGAAAGCTTAGCGCCGAAGAATTGATGCTTTTGAACTATGGTGTTGGAGAGTCCCTTAGACTGCAGGGAGATCAAACTAGTCAATCCTAAAGGAAATCAGTCTTGTATATTCATTGAAAGAACTGATCCTTTAGCTGAAACTCCAATACTTTGGCCACCTGATGTGAAGACTGACTCATTGGAAAAAACCCTGATGCTGGGAAAGATTGAAGGCAGGAGGAGAAGGGAAACGACAGAGGATGAGATGGTTTGATGGCATCACCAAACACAATCAGTTCAGTTCAGTCACTCAGTCATGTCCGACTCTTTGCGACCCCATGAACTGCAGCACGCCAGGCCTCCCTGTCCATCACCAACTCCCGGAGTTCACTCAAACTCAAGTCCATCGAGTCGGTGATGCCATCTAGCCATATCATCCTCTGTCGTCCCCTTCTCCTCCTGCCGCCAATCCCTCCCAGCATCAGAGTCTTTTTCAATGAGTCAACTCTTCACATCAGGTGGCCACAGTATTGGAGCTTCAGCTTCAGCAACAGTCCTTCCAAAGAACACCTAGGACTGATCTCCTTCAGAATGGACTGGTTGGATCTCCTTGCAGTCCAAGGGACTCTCAAGAGTCTTCTCCAACACCACAGTTCAAAAGCATCAATTCTTCGGCGCTCAGCTTTCTTCACAATCCAACTCTCACATCCATACAGGACTACTGGAAAAACCATAGCCTTGACTAGACGGACCTTTGTTGGCAAAGTAATGTCTCTGCTTTTGAATATGCTATCTAGGTTGGTCATAACTTTCCTTCCAAGGAGTAAGTGTCTTTTAATTTCATGGCTGCAGTCACCATCTGCAGTGATTTTGGAGCCCCCCCCAAAAAAGTCTGACACTGTTTCCCCATCTATTTGCCATGAAGTGATGGGACCAGATGCCATGATCTTAGTTTTCTGAATATTGAGCTTTAAGCCAGCTTTTTCACCCTCCTCTTTCACTTTCATCCAGAGGCTTTTTAGTTCCTCTTCTAGTTCCTCTTCCTTTTAGTTTCTGCCATAAGGGTGGTGTCATCTGCATATCTGAGGTTATTGATATTTCCCCCAGCAATCTTGATTCCAGCTTGTGCTTCTTCCAGCCCAGCGTTTCTCATGATGTACTCTGCATAGAAGTTAAAAAAGCAGAGTGACAATATACAGCCATGACGTACTCATTTTCCTATTTGGAACCAGTCTGTTTTTCCAGGTCCAGTTCTAACTATTGCTTCCTGACCTGCATATAGGTTTCTCAAGAGGCAGGTCAGGTGGTCTGGTATTCCCTTCTCTTTCAGAATTTTCCGCAGTTTCTTGTGATCCACACAAAGGCTTTGGCATAGTCAATAAAGCAGAAATAGATGTTTTCCTGGAACTCTCTTGCTTTTTTGATGATCCAGCGGATGTTGTCAATTTGATCTCTGGTTCCTCTGCCTTTTCTGTAACCAGCTTGAACATCTGGAAGTTCACGGTTCATGTATTGCTGAAGCCTGGCTTGGAGAATTTTGAGCATTACTTTACTAGCATGTGAGATAAGTGCAATTGTGCAGTAGTTTGAGCATTATTTAGCATTGCCTTTCTTTGGGATTGGAATGAAAACGGACCTTTTCCAGTCCTGTGGCCACTGTTGAGTTTTCCAAATTTGCTGGCGTATTGAGTGCAGCACTTTCACAGCATCATCTTTTAGGACTTGAAATAGCTCAACTGGAATTCCATCACTTCCACTAGCTTTGTTCGTAGTGATGCTTCCTAAGGCCGACTTGACTTCACATTCCAGGATGTCTGGCTCTAGGTCAGGTGTGAACCTTGGTGTGATCGTGATTATCTTGGTCGTGAAGATCTTTTTTGTACAGTTCTTCTATGTATTCTTGCCACCTCTTCTTAATATCTTCTGCTTCTGTTAGGTCCATACCATTTCTGTCCTTTATCGAGCCTATCTTTGCATGAAATGTTCCCTTGGTATCTCTGCTTTTCCTGGAGAGATCTCTAGTCTTTCCCATTCTGTTGTTTTCCTCTATTTCTTTGTATTGATCACTGAGGAAGGCTTTCTTATCTCTCCTTGCTATTCTTTGGAACTCTGCATTCAGATGCTTATATCTTTCCTTTTCTCCTTTGCTTTTTGCTTCTCTTCTTTTCACAGCTATTTGTAAGGTCTTCCCAGACAGCCGTTTTGCTCTTTTGCATTTCTTTTCCATGGGGATGGCCTTGATCCCTGTCTCCTGTACAATGTCTCGAACCTCCGTCCATTGTTCATCAGGCACTCTATCATATCTAGTCCCTTAAATCTATTTTTCAGTTCCACTGTATAATCATAAGGGATTTGATTTAGGTTATACCAGAATAGTCTAGTGGTTTTCCCTACTTTCTTCAATTTAAGTCTGAATTTGGCAATAAGGAGTTCATGATCTGAGCCACAGTCAGCTCCTGGTCTTGTTTTTGCTGACTGTATAGAGCTTCTCCATCTTTGGCTGCAAAGAATATACTCAATCTGATTTCTGTGTTGACCATCTGGTGATGTCCATGTTTAGAGTCTTCTCTTATGTTGTTGGAAGTGAGTGTTTGCTATGAGCAGTGCGTTCTCTTGGCAAAATTCTATTAGCCTTTGCCATGCTTCATTCCATATTCCAAGGCCAAAGTTGCCTGTTACTCTAGGTGTTTCTTGACTTCCTACTTTTGCATTCCAGTCCCCTATAATGAAGGATATCTTTTTTGGGTGTTAGTTCTAAAAGGTCTTGTAGGTCTTCATAGAACCGTTCAGCTTCTTCAGCGGTACTGGTTGGGGCATAGGCTTGGATTACTATGATACTGAATGGTTTGCCTTGCAAATGAACAGAGATCATTCTGTCGTTTTTGAGATTGCATCCAGGTACTGCGTTTCAGACTCTCTTGTTGATCATGATGACTACTCCATTTCTTCTAAGGAATTCCTGCCCACAGTACTAGATATAATGGTCATCTGAGTTAAATTCACCCATTCCAGTCCATTTTAGTTCGCTGATTCCTAGAATGTTGACATTCACTCTTGCCATCTCCTGTTTGACCACTTCCAGTTTGCCTTGATAGACTTGAGTTTTAGCAAGTTCTGGTAGTCGGTGATGGACATGGAAGCCTGGGATGCTGCAGTCCATGGGGTCGCAAAGAGTCGGACATAACTGAGCAATGGAATTGACTGGGTTTTTCTCATAGCTCAATTGAGAACGAATCTACCTGTGGTGCAGGAGACCCTGGTTCAATTTTCTGCTTGGTCAGATCCTCTGGAGAAAAAAATTGCAACCCACTCCAGTATTCTTGCCTGGAGAGTACCATGGATTGAGGGGCCTGGCAGGCCACAGTACATGGAATAGCAAGAGTCAGACAGGAATTATCGAGTAAACCACCACCACCACATGTACTTGATTATGCATTTACTTCTGTGGTTGTTGTTGTTTAGTTGCTGAGTCATGTCTGACTGTTCTTTGACCCCATGGAATGTTGCCTGCCAGGCTCCTTTTTCTGTGAGATTTCCCAGGCAAGAATATTGGAGTTGTGTGCCATTTCTTTCTCCAGGGCATCTTCCCAACCCAGGGATCAAACCTGCATCTCCTGTATTGCAGGCAGATTCTTGACTGGGAAGCCACCAGGGCAGCCATTTTACTTCTGTGGTACTTGTGTGAGAAGGACATTTTCAGTATCTAATTTAATAATGAAGAAACATTAGATAAATTTAAATTGAAGGATTTTCTGCAAAATAAGCACCCTCAATTATTTAAAATGTCAAGCTTATGAAAAAGAGAAATATTTTAAATGGTTTAGGAAAAACTGTTTGTGTGTGTTTTGAGGGGAGGTGGTGGGGTCAGGTTTGAGTGAAAAAAATATGATAAGGCAAATAGGCAATGTATAAACAATTGATATATCTGAATTGAGGACATAGGAGTTGTTTGTAGTATTCTTGTGACTTTAAATTTTTAAAGAAGAAGTTTATAAAGGGTCCTAAGCCCAGATAATTTGGCAGAGATTTTTAAATAATTTGGAAAAATTCTCTTTCCTACTTACGTGTACATAGACTTTTAATATAGTTTATTAGAGTTTTAAGACTTGTACAAAGTATTTTCAGCAAAAAAAAATCACATGGATGGAAAATTCTTTTTAAAAAACATTCCCCCCATTTTTTAAAATAAACTTTCTCCATAGCATGGGTTTCTTTTAAAAAGTAATTACTTTGTTTTCATTGTCAAAATTTCAGTTTTATTTTAAAGGGCAGATTAAATGTCTTTTTGTTTTCTTTTCTGAATTATATGTTTAGGTAAGATACTGCTCATCACCTAATGTTGTGACAAGAAAAGTTAGCAATTTGGGGACTTTTCAAAAGTAAAGTGTGTAAGTCTTAAGATTGGTAGCACTTTTAAATATTCTTCACTAAGAAACCATTCGACCTCTGTGGCCCAAAATATTTTTCTGTCACTTCAAAACTCATTATGAAGTACATTAGAAGATTTTGCCTTATTTCATAGACCTTTTTTTAAAAATATAATTGATCACATTGAAATTATATTGTGTCATTTTTGGTGCTTGTGAGTTCAAATTCTTTGTTACATTACCGTGCCTGTACTTGAGCAGTACATGATAAGTGGTCACCTTACCCTTATAATCTTCACTCCCTGACCTCTTTCCCTTCTACCTTCTCTTTCATCTTCTCTCATCCCCTCCCCCAACTTCTTCCACCCCTTCCCATTAAAGTAACTGTTTCTTCATTGTGGCCTTAAGTAGAATTAATATGTTTTTCTGAAAAGTTTCTTTGTATAATAGCCATTTGCTTATGAGAGTATATCTTCACTCTTACAACTTTCCTTTAAAGACTCACCAAAAAGTAGTTTTTTGTGAATTTCATTTTTTAAAATTTTATTTTATTTTTAATTTTATTTTATTTAACTTTACAATATTGTATTGGTTTTGCCATATATTAAAATGAATCTGCCACAGGTATACATATGTTCCCCGTCCTGAACTCTCCTCCCTCCTCCCTCCCCATTTTTTTTTAAAGAGAACCTGGTAAATACGGTAAGCTCAGATATATTAGAAACATCTGTAGTTGAATTCAGCTCTATAGAAAACCCCCCACACAGTATAATTTGCTTTAATCCTTCTTTCTTCAACTTCTTATAGTGATTTCATGTCATTTTCTAACAGTATTTCTTTAGTTGCCATATTCTTCATGTATTAATTCAGCTATGTTTATCATAAGAAAATAAATGTTTTCCCAGTGATGTGAAAATTGGCCTTGGAAAGACTCTTGTAAATACTTATCACTGCTGCTGCTGCTAAGTCGCTTCAGTCGTGTCCGACTCTGTGTGACCCCATAGCCGGAAGCCCACCAGGCTCCCCCGTCCCTGGGATTCTCTAGGCAAGAACACTGGAGTGGGCCGCTATTTCCTTCTCCAGTGCGTGAAAGGGAAAAGTGAAAGTGAAGTCACTCAGTCGTGTCCGATTCTTAGCGACCCCATGGACTGCAGCCTACTAGGCTCCGCCTTCCATGGGATGTTCCAGGCAAGAGTACTGGAGTGGGGTGCCATTGCCTTCTCCAATATTTATCACTACATATACTTGAAATGAAATATATATTTAAACTTTAATAAGTTTTATTATGTTTCAATGACTTGAAAAATATTGTTGAAAAAAATCTAAATGAGTCTTCAAATTCTGGATATTTAGAACATCTTACAAATTGTCAACAACATAAAAACTATAAGACTAGCCTAGGACAACATCAGGGCACATGAAGTCACAGTTCAGATAGGTTGTATTTAATAGTTTATAAATCTTTTGATAATTTCTTATTTGATTGCTTTGCCATTGTTGTTACTTCATAGTATTATTGATAATGAGCTCATGTGAGAAGTATTAGCCATTTTCTTATTTAGAGTTGCTTGCTCTAGCAAATTGTGGTTTCTTTGAAGGGTTCTATTAATGTTCTTATCCTTTCTGTGAGAGAGAGAGTTTAAATTAGGTAATGTTAACTTTAAATAAATTTTAAATTAAATGTCCACTTAACCTAGACAGGAACAGGTATTAGTACATGGAATCTAATGAATGGTGAGGTTTCCGGTGGTTAGAAGTTAATGAATGAATGAGGATTCCATTGTTAGTCCCTTCATGTTGTCTCACATAGGATGAGTAACATATGGACTGCACTGCTAGATGAATGGAGCAGAGGAGGGAGCTGGCAGTTTCAACCTATCCATTAAGTGTTTCTCCCTATTGGAGTATCTTGTTTGTGTGTCCTGCTTTGAAGGGTATTCTTCTACAGAAACAAGAATTCTGGATCACTTGAAGGTGCAATGTTCTGAGAAAGTCTGTACTGGTAAAGGAGTAGACTGGAAATTATTTGCTGTGTTTGGTATAACAGGGGGACTATATGAGAGATCAAAGGGAGAAATATTCTAGAATTCTTCATTAATTAATTTTCAGTGCAGCAAGGATGCATCATTTTATTAAATAACCTTTGGTGTCCTTTGTTTAAATATTTTTCTCTGTCATCTACAGGTGAGTTTAATGTTGCAAAATGTTGGATGTTGAACTATCATTGAATTTCTGCAATAAAATCTTGAGTATGTGTGTGTATTTAAGAAATATTAATAGATTGTTTTTTGTAGCATTTATATAGTCTTTTTTAACTGCAATTTTTATGAGATTTTGTTAGTTTTGCTAGATTAGTTTTCAGGGAGAGTCTAATTTTTTTTCGTAATTGGAAACATTTTATGTAGCAGTGGAAATAATCATTTATTTTAAAGTTTGAAATAACTCATTACTCTTTTCTGATGTTCTAAAATTATTTTTTTAATATCTAAATTTTATCTCACTAAAAAAGCTTAATACATACAGGTTTATCCACATCAAAACAAGACAAAACAAAACAAAAGCAAATAAAACTCTATTAAAGATGGGCTCAATAAAGGACAGAAATGGTATGGACCTAACAGAAGCAGAAGATATTAAGAAGAGGTGGCAAGAATACACAGAACTACTGTACAAAAAAGATATTCATGACCAAGATAATCCTGATGGTGTGATTACTCACCTAGAGCCAGACATCCTGGAATGTGAAGTCAAGTCAGCCTTAGGAAGCATCACTACGAACAAAGCTAGTGGAAGTGATGGAATTCCAGTTGAGCTATTTCAAATCCTAAAAGACGATGCTGTGAAAGTGCTACACTCAATATGCCAGCAAATCTGGAAAACTCAGCAGTGGCCACAGGACTGGAAAAGGTCCATTTTCATTCCAATCCCAAAGAAAGGCAATGCTAAAGAAGGCTCAAAGTACCACACAATTATACTCATCTCACATGCTAGTAAAGTAATGCTCAAAATTCTCCACACCAGGCTTCAGCAATACGTGAACCGTGAACTTCTAGATGTTCAAGCTGGTTATAGAAAAGGCAGAGGAACCAGAGATCAAATTGCCAACATCGGCTAGATCATCGAAAAAGCAAGAGAGTTCCAGAAAAACATCTATTTCTGCTTTATTGACTATGCCAAAGTCTTTGACTGTGTGGATCACAAGAAACTGCGGAAAATTCTGAAAGAGATGGGAATACCAGACCACCTGACCTGCCTCTTGAGAAACCTATATGCAGGTCAGGAAGCAACAGTTAGAACTGGACCTGGAACAACAGACTGGTTCCAAATAGGAAAAGGAGTTCGTCAAGGCTGTATATTGTCACATTGCTTATTTAATTTCTGTGCAGAGTACATCAGGAGAAACGCTGGGCTGGAAGAAGCACAAGCTGGAATCAAGATTGCTGGGGGAAATATCAATAACCTCAGATATGCAGATGACACCACCCTTATGGCAGAAAGTGAAGAGGAACTAAAAAGCCTCTGGATGAAAGTGAAAGAGGACGGTGAAAAAGCTGGCTTAAAGCTCAACATTCAGAAAACGAAGATCATGGCATCTGGTTTCATCACTTCATGGGAAATAGATGGGGAAACAGTGGAAACAGTGTCAGACTTTATTTCTGAGGGCTCCAGAATCACTGCAGATGGTGATTCCAGCCATGAAATTAAAAGATGCTTACTCCTTGGAAGGAAAGTTATGACCAACCTAGATAGCATATTCAAAAGCAGAGACATTCTGAAGGCTGCGTTTTCACCTTGCTAATAGTTTCCTTTGTTGTGCAGAAGCTTTTAAGTTTAATTAGGTCCCATTTGTTTATTTTTGCTTTTATTTCCAATATTCTGGGAGGTGGGTCATAGAGGATGCTGCTGTGATGTATGTCGGAGAGTGTTTTGCCTATGTTCTCCTCTAGGAGTTTTATAGTTTCTGGTCTTATGTTTAGATCTTTAATCCATTTTGAGTTTATTTTTGTGTAAGGTGTTAGAAAGTGTTCTAGTTTCATTCTTTTACAAGTGGTTGACCAGTTTTCCCAGCACCACTTGTTAAAGAGATTGTCTTTAATCCATTGTATATTCTTGCCTCCTTTGTCAAAGATAAGGTGTCCATAGGTGTGTGGATTTATCTCTGGGCTTTCTATTTTGTTCCATTGATCAATATTTCTGTCTTTGTGCCAGTACCATACTGTCTTGATAACTGCGGCTTTGTAATAGAGCCTGAAGTCAGGTAGGTTGATTCCACCAGTTCCATTCTTCTTTCTCAAGATAGCTTGGGCTATTCGAGGTTTTTTGTATTTCCATACAAATTGTGAAATTATTTGTTCTAGCTCTGTGAAGAATACCGTTGGTAGCTTGATAGGGATTGCATTGAATCTATAAATTGCTTTGGGTAGTATACTCAGTTTCACTATATTTATTCTTCCAATCCATGAACATGGTATATTTCTCCATCTATTAGTGTCCTCTTTGATTTCTTTCACCAGTGTTTTATAGTTTTCTATATATAGGTCTTTAGTTTCTTTAGGTAGATATATTCCTAAGTATTTTATTCTTTCCGTTGCAATGGTGAATGGAATTGTTTCCTTAATTTCTCTTTCTGTTTTCTCATTATTAGTGTATAGGAATGCAAGGGACTTTTGTGTGTTGATTTTATATCCTGCAACTTTACTATAATCATTGATTAGTTCTAGTAATTTTCTGGTGGATTCTTTAGGGTTTTCTATGTAGAGGATCATGTCATCTGCAAACAGAGTTTTACTTCTTCTTTTCCAATTTGGATTCCTTTTATTTCTTCTTCTGCTCTGATTGCTGTGGCCAAAACTTCCAAAACTATGTTGAATAGTAGTGGTGAGAGTGGGCCCCTTGTCTTGTTCCTGACTTTAGAGGAAATGCTAAAGTCATCTGAAGGAAAGCCTTCACAATGGGAGAAAATAATAGCAAATGAAGCAACGGACAAACAACTAATCTCGAAAATATACAAGCAACTCCTACAGCTCAACTCCAGAAAAATAAATGACCCAATCAAAAAATGGGCCAAAGAACTAAATAGACATTTCTCCAAAGAAGACATACAGATGGCTAACAAACACATGAAAAGATGCTCAACATCACTCTATCAGAGAAATGCAAATCAAAACCACTATGAGGTACCATTTCACATCAGTCAGAATGGCTGCGATCCAAAAGTCTACAAGCAATAAATGCTGGAGAGGGTGTGGAGAAAAGGGAACTCTCTTACACTGTTGGTGGGAATGCAAACTAGTACAGCCACTATGGAGAACAGTGTGGAGATTCCTTAAAAAACTAGAAATAGAACTGCCTTATGATCCAGCAATCCCACTGCTGGGCATACACACTGAGGAAACCAGAAGGGAAAGAGACACGTGTACCCCAATGTTCATCGCAGCACTGTTTATAATAGCCAGGACATGGAAGCAACCTAGATGCCCATCAGCAGATGAATGGATAAGAAAGCTGTGGTACATATACACAATGGAGTATTACTCAGCCATTAAAAAGAATACATTTGAATCAGTTCTAATGAGATGGATGAAAGTGGAACCTATTATACAGAGTGAAGTAAGCCAGAAAGAAAAACACCAATACAGTATACTAACGCATATATATGGAATTTAGAAAGATGGTAACAATAACCCTGTGTACGAGACTGTAAAAGATTACAGACACCGATGTATAGATCAGTCTTATGGACTCTGTGGGAGAGGGAGAGGGTGGGGAGATTTAGGAGAATAGCATTGAAATATGTATAATATCATGTATGAAACGAGTTGCCAGTCCAGGTTTGATGCACGGTACTGGATGCTTGGGGCTGGTGCACTGGGACGACCCAGAGGGAGGGTAGGGGAGGGAGGAGGAAGGAGGGTTCAGGATGGGGAACACGGGTATACCTGTGGCGGATTCATTTCGATATTTGGCAAAACTAATACAATATTGTAAAATTTAAAAATAAAATAAAATTAAAAACAAAACAAAACAAAACAAAAAACCTAGTAGGGCTATGGAAATGTGAATCTTTTTGCCATTTATTGCCAAAATAATACAGATAATATTTTGGTTTTGTTGTAATAAAGCAACATAAACAGACAAAAAAACCCCAAAAAAACAAAAGCAGAGACATTACTTTGCCAACAAAGGTCCGTCTAGTCAAGGCTATGGTTTTTCCAGTAATCATGTATGGATGTGAGAGTTGGACTGTCAAGAAAACTGAGTGCTGAAGAATTGATGCTTTTGAACTGTGGTGTTGGAGAAGACTCTTGAGAGTCCCTTGGACTGCAAGGACATCCAACCAATCCATTCTAAAGGAGATCAGCCCTGGGATTTCTTTGGAAGGACTGATGCTGAAGCTGAAGCTCCAATACTGTGGCCGCCTGATGTGAAGAGTTGACTCATTGGAAAAGACTGATGCTGGGAGGGATCGGGGGCAGGAGGAGAAGGGGACAACAGAGGATGAGATGGCTGGATGGCATCACCAACTCAATGGACGTGAGTTTGAGTGAACTCTGGGAGTTGGTGATGGACAGGGAGGCCTGGCGTGCTGAAATTCATGGGGTCGCAAAGAGTCGGACATGACTGAGTGACTGAACTGAACTGAACTCAACTGAATAGTTTGAAGCCATGTGTGTGTTTTCTTATTGTCTTTCTCTCCTGAGGGATAAATCCTAGCTTATTTTCTGGGTTATAATTAATATCTGGCTTTTCTTTTCTTTTCTCTTACTTGTCTATTGCTTAAAAAAAATTTAATTTTTTGCTTATGATCTTTATATACGTGGAATTAAATTAGTATTATTCTGAAATGATTTAACATTTTGTTGTTGGCTATTTTCATTGATCCGTGTTAGTTAACTAATTTTTACTAGCATATCATATTTCACTATATCAATATGCCACAGTATTTTTCTTCATACTATCCTTTGTGAATATTTTAGTTGTTTTCATTTTTGTCTAGTGCATATGCCTAAGAATATAATTGCTACATCACAAGATATTCTTCCTCTTCTCCTTTTCTCTGCATATTACATACATTAATGTGTTTATTTCTCTCTCGTTATTTGCAAAGTAACAATCTTGACTTTAATTTGATTGTTAAACAGTTGTAGAAATACTCCCAAGAACATATTTCCCTTAATATTAACTATGAGAATAAACTCATTTGATTACTCTTACTGTGTAAATAAGACACAATAGAATAATCAAAGGAGTAGGGTCATTCTGGATATTTCTAGGAATTATCTTTATCTTTGGAGCTTGCATATATCATCAATATATGTCTGATTGTTTTTTCTTTTCATTAATTTTTGCCTGATGATCCTTGCACCCTGACACCCCGGGACCTTTATGATATACCCAGTAAGCATTTTTTAACCTACAGAAATTCTTCTGTTATCTGAATGATAATGCTTCTGTTCACTGTATTCTGGTCTTTGCTTCAGGACTACTATTTCCCCCCATGTTTGGCTTCCTGTTATCATGCATGTTTCATTTTTATCCACCCCACTGTTTTCATCCTTTCCGTCTCTTCAAGAAGCCATTTCTTAAGCATGCCGTCTACATTACTGAGGTGACTTTTACATTGTCATGTCTACTTTTTCATTGTCCACTTTGCAGGGATAATCCTGGGCAAAGAAATGTCGTTCATTACTTTGCTGGTTTGCAAGTCAGTATTCTTGATTTTTGTGCTGGGATGTTTGATCTTGAAAGTTCCTTGTATGCCACATCAATAGAGGTCCCATTACCTGATTGTATCAGTCTTTTCATGCTAGTGCTTCTGATAGGTGCTCCACATCCCTGGATCTTTGGGTTCATTTTGACAAGCTTCAAGGTGAAGTTGAAAGGACTTTGCTTCTTTTGACAGCCACTGAATTCAGTTCAACTTTTCTTAAACAGTTGTCATTCTGATCCCATTATCAGATACACTCTCATATTTTATTGATCCTTAGTGGCTAAAGGAAATCCCAGTTGAATTTGCCTTTTTATGTGTTTTGTTTTAAGATATCCTCTACTTTCCATTAGACCATCTTACTCTCTCAAGAATTGTTTTGCAAGTTAGTCTTATAAATCCTTGAAGTTGCTTTTAATGAATCAGAATTTCTGAAAGTTTTCTAAGTTAGAAATTATGCAGTATCCCTCAATTTTTAGTCTTTAACGTTCATTACAATTGGATTTAAGGAAAGATTAATATGCATTCCTTGAATTGTCATCTTTCCTGTAAACATTTCAAAAAGTTTTATATAAAAACTTTTATATAAATATTATATATTTTTATATAAATATTACATATATTTTTTAATTTTTAAGAATTCTACCAAAATATTTATAAATAAAGTTATGAGATACCTGGAAATTGCTTTAAAATAATTTGGAAAGTGTTGTGAAGATGGTAATTGTGTTATAGGTGAAACAAGGTTGACTGTGAATTTTTTCTTTCTTTTTTTTTTACTATGAATTTTGATATCCGCTGATGGGTACTTTTGTAGTAGTTTCTCTACTTTTATGTAAAATCATAAAGTTATTTTTAATTTTCCAAGGGTTAAATTTCTTTGAATTGATTGCAGTTAGAGAATGTGCCTTATACAGTATTTAATCTTAAATTTATTGTGGTTTCCTATGTGACTTGGCATATGATTAGTTTAATAATTTTTGTGGAGATTTGAAAAGAAAATCATTGTGTATCTAATAAATCAGTCTTATTGGTGATTATATTTAAATCTTCTGTGAACTAATTTTTTGTGTACTTAATCTATCAGATACTACAGGAGGCTAAATTTTTCTTCATTCATAACTGTACTGCCTATGTTATTTGATGGTGTCTTGAAAGGACTCTTCCTCCCTCTGTATTGGTCCTACATATTAAACTTTTTAATTGAATAGTGCCATTTAAAATAATTCTTATATTATGCTAAATGTTCACATTTGCCTTCATCCTTTAAATCTGTCATGTATGGCATAGGATCCACCACAAGTAAACTAGGGCCAAGTTGGAAAAAGAAGATGCAATTCACCCCACTTGTCTGTATGTAATGTTGAACTCAGGAACCTCGTTTTCTGTGTCGACTGTTGAGAGAGTAACTGCCATCTGGATTCCAATATTTTACTAGTCTTGAGTCAAAATGTCATGTATTAGGTAGATTACTGAAGGAGGTCTGTAAATACCTGTTTGATTAAAATATATCAACTATTCAAAGCAGTGTAATCGACTTGGAGAAGAAAGAGAAATGTGTAGTCTAATTTTTGTAGTTAAATGAGTGAACACTGTATATATGTCAGTGTATGAGCTCAGGGTCATGTTAGAGAATTATATCTGAAGACCTAGATTTTGAAATGTAACTTTGTATTTTAGCTGTTTTCTCTTGTCTATTAATTTAGTTTTTAGAAGTATAGCTCTTTGAAAACCAAAAAAGGACTTTATGCTTAATAATTGAGAGAGACAAGAATCAGAACTGGATGCCAAACCCTCTGTTGAACTATGAAAGGTCGAGTCTCAGTTGGAAATGTTTAATCATGAATGAGAACAAGTGCTGACGCTCAAGCCAGGGAAATAAAATTTCAAAAAGTATAACAATTTGCCTAAGCCATAAATTTCTGGAGATTGGAATTATGTAAAGAATCCGTTTGGAGGAATAGAGTTAGAAGAGTCAAGGGACCAGAAGTCATATATTTTAAAAATTGTATGAAAATTTGAATTACAGAGGGGTTTATGTATATAGCATATACTGTTTATTACTAGTACTTGTGGTGTTTCAGTCACTCCATTTTGCTTATGCTCCATTTTGAGTGTTTCAGAAAGGAAAAGGTATTTATGGTTTTTCTTTACTAGTAACGTTTTCTCCCCAAGTTTTAAATCTACTACATTCAATTATGGAATTCCCAGGTAAAGAACCTGCCTGCCATTGCAGAAGACATAAGAGACGTGGGTCTATCCCTGGGTTGGGAAGATCCCCTGGAGAAGGGCATGGCAACCCACTCCAGTATTGTTGCCTGGAGAATCCCATGGACAGAGGAGAATACCAGGCTACAATCCAGAAGAATTGCAGTAGTGTGTGACTACTGCAGTGGCTTCGCATGCGCATACACTTAACAATGAATAACGGATTTATAAAGAGCGTCTTAAACATATTGTTAGTATAACGTTTTGATTTTAAAATTTTACTTTTTCATTGTTATTTTGATTTTATTTAAATGATGTTAGTTAAGAAAAATTATCTTTAACTTGGTTTTAACCATTCCACAGTGAGCTCAATTCTGAAAGAACGTACTTTGTAAAATACCTCTATCGCTACTATTGCCTGCATTATTTCATGTAATGTAGATAAACCCTCATTTGCAGAAAATGTCACATGATTTTTGAGCAGTTGTGTTCAAATTTGGGTAGACTCTTCTTTTGATGATTTTGGCATTAGAAATTCAAAAAGGATAGGTTTGATTTATGACTCATACATAAGTCTATGCTAGAGAGAGACTGTCTCTTTTTAATCATATTTTTGTTTTGATTTATATTCTTTGGCTGTAAATTTTATCTGCTAGGGTACATCACCAGGATCAGGGTGAAATATATGCAGCTGTATACTGTCCTCAGTGCTCAAGGGTTATATGTGGGCATATGTCTCTGCTTTTGTATCTCTGGCAGTGGAGAAAAGTGTTGGGTTCATTAGCTGTCAAGCTACCATTTAGGAAAGAGTTCCTTGCTCAAGTTGAGCTTATATGGAGAACTTAGAAGGAATTGAAAGGGGCAATTTACTTCCTTTTTATTCTCCAAGATGTGAATTGTTGTGCCTTGGAAAGCTGGAAGGGAAAAATGAAGAATTATGATGAGTATCCTTGCTATTAGTTTTTATACCTAAATTTACAGCTTTCATTCATCCTACCTTGAAAGTTACAATTTGCTACTAAAAACACAGCAATACTTCTGAGATCATTGATACCCCTCTCCCTCATCTCAGCTATCTGTTAACTATAAAAGCAAAGGGTTTTTAAATAGTGACTAATGGACTTAATACCTGCCTGGTTCAGGAATGATGGAAAGACTGACCTATAAAATGATCACATCTAGAACTTCACTATGATATTTTTCAGCTTGCTTCTTATGAAGTATAGTAACAAGTTCATTAGGTACAGTATTGTGTTTGACAGGGGTTTGACCAGTTGCTTCCCTATTTAAAAATCTTTCTTGTGGGAATCTTATTATAAACTGGTAGGTGATGATAGATTATCAATTTGGATATTTAATTCTAATTAATATTAAGAAGATTGACTATACCCAGTGATGGTGATATTGTGGGAAACACAGGAACAGTCTTATAAGTTGGTCAAAATATTTTGGGCACATCACTTTTGAGTGAGGATTTGGTCGTATTTCCTATTTAAAGTGATCATACCATTTCCACTGTCTATGGAGAGGAAAATATTCAAACAAGTGCTGAGATTAAGCTAATTGCTGCATGGCCTGTAATAGCAAAAAACAAAACTGCTGCTGTTGCTGCTAAGTCATTTCAGTCATGTCCGACTCTGTGCGACCCCATAGACGGCAGCCCACCAGGCTCCGCCGTCCTTGGGATTCTCCAGGCAAGAACACTGGAGTGGGTTGCCATTTCCTTCTCCAGTGCATGAAAGTGAAAAGTGAAAGTGAAGTCGCTCAGTCGTGTCCGACTCTTAGCGACGCCATGAACTGCAGCCCACCAGGCTCCTCCATCCATGGGATTTTCCAGGCAAGAGTACTGGAGTGGGGTGCCATTGCTTTCTCCGAAAAACAAAACTGAACATACCTAAATACGACACCAGCAATCTAGTTAAAATTATGATATATCAGTCAGAGCATATATTATACAGCTGTTAAAAATGACTGAGGTACGGCTGCGCAGGAGCAGGGCAGGGTAATTGAGTCCGAGAGAAAAAGAGGACCCAGAGACCAGGAGGGCCCTCCTTTGGAAGGTCAAGCCATGCCTGGCGGGTTGAGAGGCCAGTTGCCTTCTGGGAGCTGGACACAACCCTCTCCCCAATCTAGAGTTGTGCAGTGGAGGCCTTTTCTCCTAGATTGAATGTGAAACTAGGCAATAAGATACCCTTCCCATCTGGGAGATAAGGTTACAGAGACCTCTCCCATAGTTTATCATTGTTGCATTGATGATTATTATTATTATTAATTATTATTATTTTATGTCATGTGCATCTGTCCTCTCTCCTATTCTCTTTCTGACATTCCAGACCAGGCCCCTTCCTAGTCCTGGGGCTGATTGAGTCTAGAACCCTTCGTTAGTGTGAAAATGTGTGTCATGTACAGAGTGACAATAGAAATAAATGTTTGGTTTCTTGTGATCAAAAAAAAAAAAAAAAAAGACTGAGGTAGTACTCTATGTATTGACCTGCAGGATCTCTAAAATCTGTTGTTAAAATAGGCACAAAAAATATACTGAAGGCACATGTGATAAGTGAGATGGGGAGGCCAGGGACTCTTCTCACTTTTACATTGTTGTTACAATGACCATGTATAATTTGTTTTAATCAGTAAATAAAATGTGCTGTTATTTATCTACATGTAGTTGTCCTTTGATAGTCTTTACTTTTATATTTTTATTTGTACAGTAGTTTGGTCTTTTCTAGGCATTTAAAAGCACTTTTAGAACTATTACATTGAGTTTGTCTCCAATATTACTACTGAAGTGACTATTCCACTAATATAAGAAGTTTGTGGTATCTTGTTAATATTATTGTTATTTTTAAATTTAGGGCCTCTAGAAAAAGAAAACAGATCTATGTGGTAGGAGTTAAAATATACAACATGAATCTATTTTTAAATCTCTGCTGTGCTGTTTTTCTGTTTCAGTTACCTAGAAAAGTACGAGAAAGTTCATCATTTTGGGGAGGATGATGATGAGGTACCACCAGGCAATCCCAAACCACAGCTTCCTATTGGTGCAATTCCATCTTCCTACAATTACCAGCAACACAGTGTGTCAGGTAAATATCACTGGAAAATGAAAAAGGCATAGGTACACAGTTTTGAGTTCAAATAGAAATCATCCCATGAATTGAATTGGTCCCTTATTTTGCACATGAAAATACTGAGAGCCTTGGGTTACTGCAGCTTCTAGAAATCAGCATGTCACTGGTATAAGGACCCTGTCTGTCACAGCCTACATGGAAGACTTTAGTTGCAGGAATTTTTAGAGTTACAAATATACGTACACTTTCAAATGAAATTTGTTTTTTTTAATTTGGTTAAAGATCAGTTTAACCTAAATTGTCATTAAAACGAGAAGAGGAATGTCCTGTTAGAATTAAGGAAGCCAAAAAATACTCATAGCATCTACTAGATTTTTTACAATTCCTGGCATTCCCAGCACCAGAATTTCTCAGAAATGTTTCTCACTATGTTTCAACTGTTTTCCTGCCATGGTACCAGGGACTTAAGATTTTTTCATTCAAGTCATTCCTATAATGGTTATAGAGGAATCTGCAGCTAAAAAGAACAAGACTCAAGTTGGAAATAGTCAGGTTGAGAGTCTAATGAAGAGGTTCTCGAGGCAGTGTTGATGAGATTTCCAGTGTTTGTGGCTCCAGAAGGTGATGACTAGGAAGAGAGCTCTGAAGAGATAAGCAGGTCTTTTCTTTATTCACCAATATTTGGCCAGAAAAAGAGGAGATAATATCTTTTTCAAGAGGATAGTCTTTATAAAAATATACAAATATCTTGATCTTTATTATTATTCACTGGTACTAATACTGATCTTTTAGGTAATCCTTAGGTTTAAGCTCTCTCATTTGTGCCAGTATCACTGATTTAAAGTTTTCATGGTCTATTTTCAAGTTTCCTCCATGTTGAATTTGACCCTATTTCTTTTCCAATCAGTAATAGCTGAGGAAACAGAATTTCCTAGAATCTGTGATTTTCAGTAGAAGAGACTTCATCTGATGATTTTGCATAACTGAGGCTTGGGGGAGGGGTTGTAGCAGTGGTGAGTGCAAACCAAATCTACCTTTATTTTTAACAAGAAGTTATCACCTCAGGAACCAATGTTAAAGGACAACATTTTTAGTCATCGTGTAAAAGATCTTGCTTACCGTTTAAGCTGGTTAAATAAAATGAGGTGGTTTGTTAGGTAATATGCTTCCCATTTTTAGGAAGAGCTAATGACCATTATTTAATTCAAGGATGTTATAGAGGCTGTTCCTATACTGAATGAGACCTGGTACTGTAACCTTTAAGACCGTTTTGTAACTCTGTGTTACTGCTACACTATAGCAACAACAGAACTGTCTATTCTTATAGGTTAAATAGAGCTTGGTGTGTATTACACTTCTCAAACTAACCCATTTCAATATTAGATCTAGTTTAAAATGAAATTTTTTTCTGGATCTCCCCCCACCCCCCCCTTCCCTGGTTTAAGCATGATTTACTTCAAGAAAGAAGATACTGCTGGTATTTCCGAAGTCTATTGAAAGTCATTGCTAGAACTTTGCAGTTTTTAAAGGAATGATAGAATTCTTAATCTGGTGTTATAATAACTAACTCCTTTCTGATATGCTGTCATATGCCTGCCTTTTGTTATTTAAGGAGAATCTGAGCAGTTATATAACATATGTAGCATGTTTGACAGAATCAGGATTGGGGACTGATAAGAAATAGAAATTACTGGGGAACATCAGACTACAGTATATCTGATTCATACTGAAAAGAGGTGGTGTTTCAGGGCAGCATTTATGAATTTGAAGGTGCTTTTTATTATCCCAGAAGGAGCCATCGCAACATTATGACAGTGTTCTAAAAATCAACATGACTATCAATATATAAAACAAATCCTTCATCAATGATTCTTTTCAAATGCCATTAAGGAAATATAGTAAGCTTCATAGCTGTCAGTGTGTATGTGTGTGCATATTTAAATAAACACCAAAGTAAAATTACATAGTGGTAGATTAAAAGCCTTAGGATATTTTAGGTAGAACATTTAAAAGATTTGTGTCTACATCTTTGATCATATAGCATTACTCTCCTTGTAGGTTTGGATTGATGTATTTGGATACATGTATTTATCTAGAGGTGCTTACATTTAAAAAAGCTATTGTAAAACAATACTTTGAAAGATAATATGGTAAATTTAAATTGGCACTTAGTATGAAGTACAATTCTACTCATAATTGTCAGAATATTGTACATTGATAGAATATGGAACGAAAATTTTATAAGGCTATTGACTCCTTTTGCCCAGTGACTTTAAGTAGCCAAATATGTATTAGGTACATTTTGCTTTGAATTTTAGAATTATTAAACTTTGGCATCAAAATATGGTGATTTTTGTCATTTATTTGCATAATTGTGCACATTTTTCCTTGCCATGAGGACCTAATCTTTTGGTTTTCTTCTTTATTCTTTCTTCCTTGGTATTGATTTGGATACAGTCAGTTCTGCAGAATTGTACTGTAGATTACTAAGAACTTTTTGTTCATCTTCTCTTTCCCTTTAAAATTAAAAAATTAATTTCTAAATTAAAATTTTTAAATTCGTTTGCAGTATCTTTAGTAGAAAAATTCTGAAAGGTGAAACTGACACATGACAAACACATTGAAATTAATAGTATTGTAGAATTTAAGAGCTAGCTAGGATTTTAGCGATCATTTAATCCAATTTAATCATTTTGGCCAAAGGAGGCCAAGCACACTATCCATTTACATTTTTGTTACTTAAATTTGGAAAAGCTTTATACAGGAAGATTTATTATTTTGATTTTATCAGTTGTATTAATATTTGAGCAAAGATTTTCCTTTACATGTCCTGTATTCTTACAGATGCTTGAACTACAACAATCACTGCCAGTATCAATGAAAAGAATGCACTGTATGATATTTGTAATACAAACAACATTCCAGGCACAATTCTCCCTTTCCTCTAAACTGTTTACCTCAGATTCAGTTAAATTTGTCAGCAGTGATATGTTTGTATAGACATTGTGTGAAGAACATTGAAAATTCCCAATCTCATTCCTGTTATAAAATTGTACCTATTCAAACATACCTCCTTGGGGATGGGAAGGGATGCTCTTAAAATCTTGTAAGCATTTCTCTTATATTATATTCCTAAGAAGGAATCTTTACCAAACATCATATAGTTAAAGGACTTTTCATAATTATCATATTAATTTATTTTATTTTAATTGGAGATGTCTTTTGGCAAAGTCATTCATGTAAGGATGTATTGAGTTGAATATATGGTGGCATCTGTTATTCTTCAGTAGCAAACAGACCAATTCCAAGATCATATTGAAAGCACAACAAGACTGTGACAGATGTTGAATTATGGGTTCCAGATTTTTATTTCTATTGGAAATTTGCCTGAAAATTTTGTGGAATCTAAAGACTTAACTATTGCTGAAACTTGGCATCTCATGATCAGTTCCAATGTGCAATAAATACCAAAATGTATTTCTATGTTCACAGAAGTCATGTTACATTTTCCCAAGATATTTATGTTATATATGAGAAATGTTCAACCTTAAATATTATAAAGAATCTATGTCAATTCATGTATAATTATATTGTGATACTTAAGGAGAAATTCCTAGAATATTTTAATATTGAAGAGGTGTCTCTTCAAATATCTGTTGGGAAGTGAAGTTTCTTACCTACATGATTTTCTTCTGTGGAATGTTGTGACAATAGATTCCTACTTGCATTCCATTTAGTGACATTCTTAAAAGATTTTTTTTCAAATCCATATTTGCTGAAATGTTTTGTGTAGCAGTTTTCTAACTCTTGTTTCTTTCCTTTTCCCATTACACTAGTTAGATCTTGTATGATAAATGTATTAGGGGTATATGTCTTAGGACATAGCTGCCAACGCCTAAATTGCACCAGTTTAGAGTCAGTAATTATAAAAATACAACATTTTCTAATATATGTATTATGATTATATACTAGTTTTCTGTAATCCTATCTTCAAAGTTTTTAAAATGTTTCAATTCTCCTACATAAAATTTTAGTTAGGAAAAGATTTGTTAGAACACGAAAGTTTGAACTGTAAAGGTAAAAATTTATAAATCAGACTTCATCACAATTAAACCTTCTGTTTTTTGAAGACATTGTTGAGAAAATGAAAAGGGAAACCACTCACTATCTGGAAGAAAATATTTACAAAACAAATATTAGATAAGTGGCTCATATTCAGAATATTTTAAACTGACAGTACCAAGTGCTGACAAGGATGCACACGAGCACCAAGAAGTTTCATGCATCACTGATGAAAAGACAAGATATTACAGCTAATTTGGAGAACTTTTACAGTTTCTTAACAAAGTTAAACATACATTTTATATGACCGAGCAATCCAAGAGAAATGAAGAAATATGTCTGCACTAAGTCCTGTGTGTGAATGTTATTAGCAACTGTATTCAGAAGTGCTAAAAACTGGAAACAGTCCAGATGTTCTTCAGCTAGGGAGTGGATAAACAAATTGTGTTATAGCCATAATACAACAATTAAGACATACAACCCATAGCAATAAAAAAGAACCAATTACTGATACATACATTAAAATGGGTATCAACCTCAACATCATTTTGCTAAATGAAAATAAATCAGACACAAAAATATAAGTATTGTGTGATTCTTTTTATTTGGCATTTTGAAATAAAGTAGATCAATGGTTGTTTATGGATAAAGGGGGACACATCAACTACTAAGGAGCATAAAGAAGCTTCTTTGGGATGATAGAAATACTCCCTTATCTCCATTGCAATTGTGGTTAAAAGACTTTCAGAACTCCTAGAACTGTAGAACTGAAAGCATGAACTTTACATTTTAGTTAAATGTCAAAAAAAATCTTACCTGAAAAAGTAATAATCCTCCCAAAACTGGGTAAAGAAGGTAGGCAATGTGTTTTGAAACATGATGTTGTTAAAAATTCCAAAGGAACCAGGCTTTCTGGCTTATAGTACTTAAAAAATCAGAAAAAGTTCCTTGAAATGCAAGAATAAAAAGTGTAGATTAGGTATATTAAAATAATGATACAATAGTTTGGCAGTGATATCAAAGAGAATATATGTATTTCTTGTATATTAATACTTTTTGAGGAGTGTAATTTTCACAAGTTCAAAAACTGGACTCTAAACTACTCAGTTTGTATTTTATAAAAGAAAGCAAACTTCTATCCTGTATTTAGAAGATATTAACCAAAAATGATTTCTCATCCTTGATATACTTAACAGTGTTGTTTTTTGTCTTTGTTAGATTATCTCCGTCAGAGTTATGGGCTATCTATGGACTTCAATTCGCCAAATGATTACAATAAACTGGTGCTTTCACTGTTATCTGGACTCCCAAACGAAGTGGACTTTGCTATTAATGTATGCACTCTCCTGTCAAATGAAAGCAAACATGTCATGCAACTTGAAAAAGACCCTAAAATCATCACATTATTACTTGCTAATGCCGGGGTGTTTGACGACAGTAAGTTTTAGGTTTAATGTATTATATAATCATTCTGTTAAAGGTGTGTTTAGATTTTTTTGAAAGGTTTTTAAGGAAAATATTTTCATTAGTCAATATAATAGCATTCTTTATTTGCTTTTGTTATATTAAATGTATCATTTAAAATAATGAATGTCTGGATTTTTTTAACCTTATATATTTGAATAGATTAGATATTTAACCTCATTAGAGCTTTCGAAATTAAAATGCTGCATTTTTCTTAGAATAAATGTGGGTTTGTTGATTTGAAATTGTTTGATGCAAACTTTTGATAGAAAAAACTAGACCTGTAAGAAATTGTTTTCTGATGTCTATTTCTGCAGGTGTATAGTTAAATTTTTTAACTAAATAGTTTAGGTCAATGCATTTGAAAATTTGCTGCATAATAATCAAAATAAGGATTATCAAATATTTCATAGTTTTACTTGTAGGATTTTCTAGTTGTAGGTTTTTGTAGATCAGGTTCTTTGTTTTCTGTGAAATTATCTCAAATCTGGATTACTCTTCAGACCAAATTGCACAATTCTGTAATTGTAGTTTAATAGGACTTTAAAAAATAGGTTTTGAAATTTTTTCCTGCTCATAGTTTGTCCTTTTAAAATATCTATGTCAGCTGAATGTTATTGATAGAAAGTTTCTTCTTGCTTCTCAATCCTCCTTCTACCCCAGCAACCATTGTAACTTCTTTTGCCAGAAGTTTATTCTATTAATAGATTAAAGTACTGATACATTTTGCAATTATTTTATCATATAGGAAATTATATAGAATAGTCTGAGAATTTCTTGTAATATTTCATAGGTATATGAGTATTTTTGTGTTTATCTTTAAGTAGCAGTATGTTTGCAAATAAGTTCATTTTTCTGTAATTTTCAAGCATGCTTTTATTTGGGATTATCTAAATAGGATTCCCTTTTTCTTGTTGTTGTTGTTGGCCGTGTCATGCAGGTCATGGGTTCTCAGTTCTCCAACCAGGGATTGAACCCAAGCCCTCAGCAGTGAGAACAGAGTCCTAATCACTGGACTGCCAGGGAGTTCCCTAAATAGAATTCCTTAAAATCTGACATGTATTTATTTTATATGAAGACGTTTTGCAATTAAATTGAAATTAGTTTCTTAAACTTCTGAAACTATTTTTGGTTACAATGTGGAGGAGGAACAAAGATCAGCACTTAATCAGTTTGAATTGTAACTGTGAAGATCTAACTTTCATGGATTTCCACCTCACTTTTATGTTCTTTGCTTTCTAATATTTCATCTTGATCTTTTAAATACATTTTTCAGCATTTAATACAGAATGGAGTTTAACATTGGTTCATTTTTAGAAATCTTAAAATGAAGTTTTTAGAAAGAATAAATATTCTCAGGCCATAATAATTTTGGTGAATTCTTACCATTTAATCATTGGATAAGGATTTCATTTGTATATATATGATAAACTGAGTTTACCAGTTTTAATGCATGAAGTGTGACATTGTTTAGCACTTTTTTTTTTTATCTCAGACTAAATTATTATGTAGAGTAGCAATCATTAATAATTAATATTAGCAAATGCTATTTGAGGAATGTTTCTTTTATTTCAGTAGTCAGAATTTAGAGTTCCAGAGTATATAGGGACTTTATGAAGACCATATACTTTTAAAACAGTGTTTTTACATTATGAAAATATTAAGGGTATGTATGATTATGTATATATTTCATTAGGCTCTTGAGAGGTTTTGAATTTTTTTAGGCATGGAATTTTAATTGAGAGAAAATATAGATACCGCTTCTTTTGAATGTGTGGGATATTTATACATGATATGTGTTTGAAGAAGTATAATAAAAATTCCATGTGCCAAAAATTTAATTTTTCCATCTTATATTTGCATTCAGTGTTCTTTTCCCATGGAGTTTTTCTTTGTAAGGTTTTCTTCAGGACAAACAAAATCTTGTCTTTCTTTAGAAGTATATGGACTTTATTTTTCTGATATAGCTGCTATGTATGTATACATTTGATGAAACTCTTCTTTAGGTCACTGTAGTTAAATTTATTTATTAAAAACTTCACACTTACCCTTTATATCATGTTCTCATGATTCTAATATCAATATAATGTTAAACTGTTTTCATTCCTCACCCTTTTTAATATTTTTTCAATGAAAAGTCTTATTCTTACCTAAGTACTTTAGAAATTTTATTTTAACTCAATAGTAAGTAAATATTACTTGGCTTCCCTGGTGGCTCAGATAGTAGACAATCTGCCTGTAATGCAGGAGGCCTGGTTTCAATCCCTGGGTCAGGAACATCCCCTGGAGAAGGGAATGGCAACCCACTCCAGTATTCTTGCTTAGAGAATTCCATGGACAGTGGAACCTGGCAGACTACAGTCCATGGGGTCTCAATGAGTAGGACATGACTGAGTGACTAACACACACAATATTAAGTAAATATTATGTCTGTAATTAAAGGTGTAATAAGACTACAAACATTCAGTAAATCTTTTACAACAGAAAATACATCCATGTGTTATCCTTGTTATTAACACATCCATTAAGAAGGCTTACTTGTATTTTTTTGAAGAATCAAGTTCATAAAGCTAGTTTTTCTGTTAACAGTTGCCACTATGTAGTTTTCTTCTTCATTTGAAAACCAGTAGCTTTCATTATAGAATATATATAATTATAGATAGTTGATGAAAGTACTTACCTGATTTTTAAAGAGCGATGCCTATTGTGTCACAGTTTAAAAATTTGTATTATATGACTTTACTGTCTAGTCCCATTGCTGACAAAGTGAGTTAGCAACATAGAAATGAAAAAAAAAAGGTATAACATGTATCTGTATACCTCAACCTTTGTTGTGAGAGGCAGGGGTAGTGTGTTATTAAGAAGAAGCTCTTGAAAATAAATGGTTTGCGTTTCCTCCTAAAACATCTTTATCAAGAAACTATAAATCAGCTATATGGCTTAGAATGTTTTCTAAAGATTTATTCCTAAAGAATATCTTGCCCATTAATATTTCAAATATAAATTATATAATTATTTTTGAAATGAATGAATATTTAAGATTATAAAAGTTTGGGAACCTAATAGTAATAGCATCAGTTTGACTTTTTAATATTTTTTTCTTCTACAAATCATAACTAATGCAGAGTAATTATTATTGTCTGTGTAACTATTATGAAAGCCAGTTGTGTGTTTTTAGAGTGTGACAAAAACTTTCTTTAAATTCTATAATTTAAAAAACTGTATTTCAAGAGAAATTATCATGACTTTCTATCATTTATTATGAAGCAGTTTTTAGTGAACAAGGTATCTTAAGGTGTATTTTTACTGTTTTTCCAAACCTATCTATTCAGGAACTAAGTGAAATAAGTAATTTCATATTACTGAATATGCTATTTATTCTTTTAGCTTTAGGATCCTTTTCTACTGTATTTGGAGAAGAATGGAAGGAGAAGACTGATAGAGATTTTGTTAAGGTAATTCATGTAAATTAAAATATGAAACATTGCTTTGTATGTAGCCAAGGGCCAAAGGTCAGTTACTTATTTTATATAAGAACTGTGATTAAGCTGAGTAAAAAATATTTTAGAATAGCTAATAAACAAATGAAGTTTTCATTTTATCATATATTGATTTCTAAGAATGATAAATCTGTAACAGAAGCAATAAATCTGAGGATACTCAGACTAAGTAGCAGTTTGGATAATTTCCTTAAGATTATTTTTCAGTTTACTTAATCATTCTTCAGCTGTGTAATATGCCACTAGATTTTTTTGTTAAGTTTAATTATAGTGACTGTGTTTTAATTTCTAGAAATTCTCAAATCTGTGTATATACAAACACATACTTGATAGTGCTAATATCTAAGCCTCCTGTGACTCTGATTCTACTAACTCTGGTTCATGGTGAATTATTCCTTTGTGTTTTTTAATGTTGCTTTATAAATTTCAGCAGACTTATTTATGTAGGATTTTTGTGCAGATTGGCTGGAAAGTATTTTTTCCTTTCTCTGTTGCTTTTGCCAGTCACTTGAAATACTGATCAGAATGACTTTATATTAATTTTTTTATTGGACATTTTTCTGATTACTCTGATAGTAAAAACAAAGTCATGGGAATTGTGAAGCAAGCTAGTGGTGAAATACATTATGGATTGTTTTTAACTCAAAGCTCAAGACAGTCCCTTTTGTCTCTCTTTCTTTGAGGATATTAAACCTTCAAATTTCTCACCATGATAGAGTTGCCTTTTTAATTCCCAACTTTACAAGCTAACCCAAAGTTCTGTATTACCCCATCACCTCTTGATTGAAGTTAGGCAGATAATTTCTTTAACTATAGAAAACTGGTCAATAAACACACACAAAAAAAGTATATTAAAGTAACACATGCCATCACAATGAGGAATAGAGTTGTCAGTATAATCACTAATCACATAAAATCAAGAAGACACAAATATGTTGAAGATGAACAGATGATCACGTCTGTTATATATTTTCATTAATTTCTAGTATTTATATTTTATTCCACATACTGTCTTCTTTGGGTTTAAATCTCTTCACTTTTTCTAATTTCTTGAGCTGGTGCTTGGAGTTACTGATTTTTGTTTCTGTTTTTTCTAATATATATATTTAAAGTCATAAAATTCCATCCAAACACACTTTAACTTTATACTTCCAATATTGATAATTTCGTATCATTATTATAATGCATTTTAAAATATCTTCTAATGTCCATTATGTTTTTCTCTTTAAGAAAACGGATTATTTAGTAGGGAATTTTCTTAATTTCCAAAAACATATGGAAAACTTCCTAATTTCCTTTTTTTTACTAATATCTAACTGAATTTTAGTATGTTTAGAGAGACTGTTCTGCTTAGTTTTTAATCTTTGAAATGTTTTCACCCATTACTTTGTAGCTTAGCATTTATCACTGTACTTTGCAGATACATTTTTACACCTTGAAGGTTTGTGGCAACCCTGTGTTGAGCAAGTTTATCAATGCCATTTTTTCCAACAACATATGTTCATTTCATGTGTCTGTGCTCATTTTGATAATTCATTATTTCAAACTTTTTAATTATTATTTTTTGTTATTGGGTTTGCCAAAAGGTTCATTTTGTTTTTTTCTGTACAATGGCTTTAGTATTGCTTAGTTGTCTTTAACTTTATTTGAAACAATTTTGGTAGATTGTACTGTGACAGCTGTCATATTGGCATGGGTTAAAAAAAGCTTAACAAAATTGGTGAATTTTTGTATAACCATTTTAATATTGAAGATGGAAGAGAAAACCAACATTTTTGGCATATGACGCTTTATTATTTCAAGAAATGTAAAAATGCAACAGAAACACAAAAAAAGTTTTGTGCAATGTATGGAGAAGGTGCTATGACTAACTGAACATGTTAGAAGTGGTTCATGAAGTTTCCTGCTACAGATTTCTCACTGGGCAATGCTCCTCAGTTGGGTAGACCATTTGAAGTTGATAGTGATCAAATCAAGACATTAATTGAGAACAGTCAGTGTTATGCGGCTGCTGCTACTAAGTCACTTCAGTCGTGTTAGACTCTGTGCGACTCCATAGACTCCATAGAGCCCACCAGGCTCCCCCGTCCCTGGGATTCTCCAGGAAAGAACACTGGAGTGGGTTGTCATTTCCTTCTGCAGTGCATGAAAGTGAAAAGTGAAAGTGAAGTCATTCAGTCGTGTCTGACTCTTAGCGACCCCATAGATGGCAGCCCACCAGGCTCCTCCGCCCATGGGATTTTCCAGGCAAGAGTACTGGAGTCAGTTGCCATTGCCTTCTCCGAGGCAGTGTTATACCATGCAGGAAATAGCTGACATACTCAAAAGATCTAAATCAAGCCTTGAAAGTCATTTGCACCAGCTTGGTTATTTTCATTAGTTAAGCGAATGAAATCTTCTTGACCATATTTCTGGATGTGATTCTCTGCTTAAACATAATGAAAACATTCCATTTTTAAAGCACATTATGACAGGTGATGAAAAGTGAATATGGCAAAATAATGTGGGGCAAAGCAAAATGAACCACCACCAACCACATGGAATACTGGTCTTCATCCAGAGAAGGTGATGTTGTGTATATGCTGGGATTGGAAGGGAGACCTCTATTATCAGTTCCTTCTGGAAAACCAAACTATTAATTCCAACAAGTACTACTCAATTAGACCAACAGGAAGCAGCACTTCACAAAAAGTGTCCAGATTAGTCAACAGAAAACACATCATCTTCCATCTGGATAATGCAAGAACATGTGTTTCTTTGATGACCAGGCAACAACTGTGATAGCTTGGCTAGGACATTAATTCGTCTGCCATATTCATCAGACATTGCACCTTTGGATTTCCACTTATTTCCGTCTTTACAGATTCTCTTAATGGAAAAAATTTCTCCAGTGGGAAAAAGTTTCCTCGAAGACTGTAAAAGGCACCTGGAACAGTTCTTTGCCCAAAAAAGATAAAAAGTTTTGAGATGATGCATATGCAATTACCTGAAAAGTGACAGAATTTAGTAGAACAAAATGATAAATACATTGTTCAATAAAGTTCATGGTAAAAATGAAAAGTATGTCTTTTATTTTTACTTAAAAACTGAAGGGACTTTTTGGCCAATCCACTATTATAGTAGTTTTGGTAATGTATGATCTTTGATTTTGCTACTATGACTTACTGAAGGTTCAGATGATGGTTAGCCTTTTGTTTTTTAGCATTCTTTCCTAATCAAAGGAGATCCAACCTAAAGGAAATCAGTCCTGAATGTTCTTTGGAAGGACTGATGCTGAAGCTGAAACTCCAATTCTTTGGCCACCTGGTGCGAAGAACTGACTCATTGGAAAAGACTCTGATGCTGGGAAAGATTGAAGGCGGGAGGAGAAGGGGCCGAGAGGATGAGATGGTTGGATGGCATCACCGACTCAATGGACCTGAGTTTGGGTAAACTCCGGGAGTTGGTGATGGACAGGGAGCCCTGGCATGCTGCAGTCCATGGGGTTGCAAAGAGTCGGACACAACTGAGCAACTGAACTGACTGGCACTTTTTTGGAGCATAATGCTATTGCACACTTAATAGATTATAGTAGAGTATAAACATAAATATTATAGGCACTGGGAAACCAAAATGTTTGTTTGGGTTGACTCACTTTATTATGATATTTAGTTTATTGTGGTGGTCTGAAACTGAACCTGCAATATCTTCAAGGTGACCTGTGTTCTGAAATTGTTAGGTGTAAGTGTCTACATAAGTCACTTAAGCCAATACAGTTAATCATTAAAAAAAATTTTTTTTATTGGAGTATAGTTGATTTACAGTGTTGTGTTAGTTTCAGGTGAATAGTTGAGTGAATCATTTTTGCATATACATGTGTCTATTCTTTTTTACATTCTTTTCTCATAGGTTATTACAGAATATTGAGTAGAATTCTCTATGCTTTTCAGTAGGTCCTTATTAATTATATATTTCATCAAAATACATAAAAATAATAGTGTGTATATGTTAATCCCAGTCTCCTAATTTATCCCCTCCACCCTGCTTGCAACTTTGGTAACCATAAGTTTGTTTTCTACATTTGTGACTCTTTCTGTTTTGTAAATATGTTCGTTTGCACCATTTTTTTTAAGATACCACATATAAGCAATATCATATGATATGTCTTTGTCTGACTTACTTCACTTAGTATGATAATCTCTAGGTCCAACTATGTTGCTGCAAATGACATTTCATTCTTTTTTATGACTGAGTAATATCCCATTGCGTATATTTATGCATTCCTCTGTCAACGGACATTTAGGTTGCTTCCGTGTCTTTTCTATTGTAAGTGCTGCTCCAGTGAACATTGGGGTACATGTATCTTTTTGAATTATGGCAACAGCATCAGATATTTATATTTCCAGGGCAATATTGGCTGTTTCATCTGTTTATTTCTTCATTTATGAAGATAAATATGTTAAAAGCACCCAGTTGGATTGTGGAAAATTCTTAAAGAGATGGGAGTACCAGACCACCTTACCTGTCTACTGAAAAACCTGTATGCAGTCAGGAGGCAACAGTTAGAACCGGACGTGGAACAGTTGACTGGTTCAAATCAAAACTGTTGAACTAGTAGGACAAAGTTCATGGATGTATGAACCTTGGGAATGGAGTATGACAAGGCTGTATATCGTCATCCTGCTTACTTAACTTATATGCAGAGTACATCATGTGAAATTCCAGGTTGAATGAATCACAAGCTGGAATCAAGATTGCTGGGAGAAATAACAACAACATCAAATACACAGATGATACCACTCTAATGGCAGAAAGTAAAGAGAAATTAAAGAGCCTCTTGATGAAGATGAAAGAGGAGAGTGAAACAGCTGGCTTAAAATTCAACATTCAACAAATGAAGATCATGGCATCCAATCCCATCACTTTATGGCAAATAGAAGGGGAAGAAACTGGAGGCAGTGTCAGATTTTATTTTCTTGGGTTCCAAAATCACTGCAGATGGTGACTGCAGCCATGAAATTAGAACATGCTTACTTCTTGGAAGAAAAGCTATGACAACCCACCCAGTATATTAAAAAGCAAAGACATTACTTTGTTTACTGAGAAAGGTCATATAGTCAAGGCCATGGTTTTTCCAGTAGTCATTTACAGATGTGAGAGTTGGACCATAAAGAAGTCTGAGTGCCACAAAATTGATGCTTTCAAATTGTGGTGCTGGGGAAGATTTGAGAGTCCCGTGGACAGCAAGGAGATCAAACCATTCAATCCTAAAGGAAATAAATTCTGAATATTCATTGGAAGGTCTGATGTTGAAACTGAAGCTCCAGTTCTTTGGCCATTTGATGTGAAGAGCCCATTCATTGGAAAAGACCCTGATACTGGGAAAATTGACGGCAAAAGGAGAAGGGGGTGCAAGAGGGTGAGATGATTAGTTAGCATCACTGACTTAATGGACATGAGTTTGAGCAAACTCCAGGAGATGGTGAAGAACAGTGAGGCCTCACGTGGTGCAGTCCATGGTGTCACAAAGAATCAAACATGACCTAGTGACTAAACAACAACCTCTTTTTTATTATGACAACACAATCATGATATTTGTATTTCCACACCAATACTGACTGTTTCACCTGTTTATTTCTTCATTTATGAAGAGAAATGGGTTAAAAGCACCCGTTTTGATTGAGGATGTATTTCTTTATCCTTATAGTTCTATAAAGATAGTATTTTCACATTTTGAGAATGCATTATTTAGTGAACACTAGCTGTTACATCCTTCTGGTTAATTGGACATATTATAAAGTCTCCTTTTTACAGTTAAGTCTCCTTTATCCTTTTTTTTTTCCTTTCTTTTTTGATCTGCTGTTGTGGTGGTTGTTCAGTCCTCAAGTCATGTCTGACTATCTGCAACTCCATGAAGTGCAGCACGCCAGGGTTCCCTGTCTTTCACTATCTCCCTGAGTTTGCTCAGACTCATGTCCATTGAGTCAGTGATGCCACCCAACCATCTTATCCTCTGTCACCCCTTTATCCTCTTGCTCTCAATCTTTCCCAGCATCAGAATCTTTTCCAGTGAATTGGCTGTTCGCATCAGGTGGCCAACATATTGGAGATTCAGCTTTAGCATCAGATATTAATGTAACTATATATTTGTGTGTGTGTGTATCAGCTTCCTTTTGGTTGATATTTATATGTTCTTATTTTATATTCAACCTCTTTTATCTTTATATTTTAGATCAGGTTTTTGATAAATAACATATATTTGGGCTTTTTTTTTTTTTTGGCTTCTCTGGTGGCTAAGACAGTAAAGAATCTGCCTTCAATATGGGAGACCTGGGTTTGATCCCTGGGTCAGGAAGATTCCCTGGTGAAGGGAATGACTACCCACTCCAGTAATTTTGCCCAGAGAATTCCATGGACAGAGGAGCCTTGCGGGGTACAGTCCATGTGGGTCACAAAGTGTCGGATACAACTGAGTAACTGAGACTTTCACTGGACCTTTTACCTCTTAGTTGGAAAAACTTTGATTTTAAATTAGTGTATATTCCATCTACGTTAAGTATAATTTTGATACATAATTATGTTTAAATTTACCATGTTCTGAATAGGTTTCTAAATGTCTTGCCTGTTTGGTTTTCTTTTCTGTCCTTTCTTACTTTTTTGGAATTGATTGGACTGAGTATTATTTATTTTTTACTATTGTGCCCACTTAGATTTTATATACACTTACTCTGTTTTCTTGTTGATCATATTAGTGCTATTTTAATCCTTATTAATTTTAGTGACTAAATAATAGTAACAATTTAATAAATTAGTACTTATCTCATTTTTTATTTATATACAACTTTTGTTGTGCAATGTTGCTTTTTCAGGTTTCTTAAATAGAATCTTAGACCATTGATTTTAGATTTTTTATCTTGTCTTGTATCAGTATATAAAGCTATCAATTCCCTCTATAAACAACTTGAAATATTTTCCCACAATTTTTATGTTGTCATTATCATTTAGTTCATGGTATTTATTTCCCTTGTGATTTCTTCTTTGACTCATGAGTTAAATAGAAATGTTTTATTTCTGTTTTCAAACTACCTTTTATTATTATCATTTACTGTCATTATTATCACTGCTTTTTAATTGCATTCCATTCTGCCAGAGAACATCCCATATGATTTCATTCTTTTTTAATCAAGACTTGTTTTATAGTTCAGCCTACAGTCTTTCTGGTGAATGTTTTCTGCATACTTGAATGTTTTTTGGATGTAATATTTGTTGATAACAAAGAGTGTTGACAGTGTTGTTTGATATTTCTGTATCATTGATGTTTTTCTGTATAATTGTTCTATGATTTCTTGAGAGTTGAATGTTGAAATCATCAACTATTTGTATGCCCTGTCAGTGTTTGTATCTCCTATTGGTTATGTCAGTTTTTGCTTCATGTATTTTGAACTCCAATTACTGGCATGTACATTTAGGATTATTATTTTTGCTTGGGTTTATTTAACTTTTTTTCAAGAAATTTGGAATGTTTATGGCAATTACTTGTTCAGTTTTTTTTGTTTCCGCTCCTGCCTTTTAGGAACTGTTCTACAAGCCACTGTGGCTCTGTTCCTTGCTTTAAGGCCTTTTCGTTTTCTGTGTACTTCACTGTGGATAGTTTCTATTGTTATGTTTTTATTTTCTGTTTTCTAATTAAGCCCATCTAATCATATTTTTTTATTTCAGATACTGTTTTTCAGTGAAATTCCATTTGACTTTTTTATATTGTCCCATATTGCCCTTAATTATGTTCATATTTTCCTTTAAATGGTTGAACATATTTAATAATAGTTGTTTGAAAATTTTTATCTCCTAGTTTTATTACTTTTTGGGGCTTCCTTGGTGGCTCAGAGATTAAAACGTCTGCATGCAATGCGGCAGACCTAGGTTCGATCCCTGGGTCGGGAAGATCCCCTGGAGAATGAAATGGCAACCCACTCCAGTATTCTTGCCCGGAGAATCTCAAGGATGGAGAAGCCTGGTGGGCTACAGTCCACAGGGTCGCAGAGTCAGACACGACTGAGGGACTTAACTTTCTTTATTATTTTTATTATTTCTGGGTCTTTTTTTCTTGAAACACGTTTGCCTTAGTTACGTGTCGTGTTTCCTACTTCCTTTGTATGTGTGCTCAGTTGTTCGGTCGTGTCCGACTCTTTGTAACCCCATTGACTCTAGCCTGCCAGGCTCCTCTGTCCATGGAATTTCCTAGGCAAGAATACAGGGTTTCCATTTTCTACTCTAGCCGATCTTCCCAACAAAAGGACCAAACCTGCATCTCTTACGTTTCCTACACTCAGATCAGATTAGATCAGACCAGTCGCTCAGTCGTGTCCGACTCTTCGCAACCCCATGAACCGCAGAACGCCAGGCCTCCCTGGCATCACCAACTCCCAGAGTTCACTCAGACTCACGTCCATCGAGTCAGTGATGCCATCCAGACATCTCATCCTCTGTCGTCCCTTTCTCCTCCTGCCCCCAATCCCTCCCTGCATCAGTCTTTTCCAATGAGTCAACTCTTCGCATGAGGTGGCCAAAGTACTGGAGTTTCAGCTTTAGCATCAGTCCTTCCAAAGAAATCCCAGGGCTGATCTCCTTCAGAATGGACTGGTTGGATCTCCTTGCAGTCCAAGGGACTCTCAAGAGTCTTCTCCAACACCACAGTTCAAAAGCATCAGTTCTTTGGCACTCAGCCTTCTTCACAGTCCAACTCTCACATCCATACATGACGACTGCAAAAACCATAGCCTTGACTAGACGAACCTTTGTTGGCAAAGTAATGTCTCTGCTTTTGAATACGCTATCTAGGTTGGTCATAACTTTCCTTCCAAGGAGTAAGCGTCTTTTAATTTCATGGCTGCAGTCACCATCTGCAGTGATTTTGGAGCCCAGAAAAATAAAGTTTGACACTGTTTCCACTGTTTCCCCATCTATTTCCCATGAAGTGATGGGACTGGATGCCATGATCTTTGTTTTCTGAATGCTGAGCTTTAAGGCAACTTTTTCACTCTCCACCTTCACTTTCTGCCATTAGGGTGGTGTCATCTGCATATCTGAGGTGATTGATATTTCTCCCAGCAATCTTGATTCCAGCTTGTGTTTCTTCCAGTCCAACATTTCTCATGATGTACTCTGCATATAAGTGAAATAAGCAGGGTGACAATATACAGCCTTGACGTACTCCTTTTCATATTTGGAAGCAGTCTGTTGCTCCATGTCCAGTCTAACTGTTGCTTCCTGACCTGCATACAAATTTCTCAAGAGGCAGGTCAGGTGGTCTGGTATTCCCATCTCTTTCAGAATTTTCCACAGTTTCTTGTGATCCACACAGTCAAAGGCTTTGGCATAGTCAATAAAGCAGAAATAGATGTTTTTCTGGAACTCTCTTGTTTTTCCATGATCCAGTGGATGTTGGCAATTTGATCTCTGGTTCTTCTGCCTTTTCTGTAACCAGCTTGAACATCTGGAATTTCACAGTTCACATATTGCTGAAGCCTGGCTTGGAGAATGTTGAGCATTACTTTACTAGCGTGTGAGATGAGTGCAATTGTGCAGTAGTTTGAGCATTCTTTGGCATTGCCTTTCTTTGGGATTGGAATGAAAACGGACCTTTTCCAGTCCTGTGGCCACTGCTGAGTTTTCCAAATTTGCTGGCATATTGAGTGCAGAACTTTCACAGCATCATCTTTCAGGATTTGAAAGAGCTCAACTGGAATTCCATCACCTCCACTAGCTTTGTTCGTAGTGATGCTTTGTAAGGCCCACTTGACTTCACATTCCAGGATGTCTGGCTCTAGGTCAGTGATCACACCATCGTGATTATCTGGGTCGTGAAGATCTTTTTTGTACAGTTCTTCTGTGTATTCTTGCCACCTCTTCTTAATATCTTCTGCTTCTGTTAGGTCCATACCATTTCTGTCCTTTATCGAGCCCATCTTTGCATGAAATGTTCCTTTGGTATCTCTGGTGTTCTTGAAGAGATCTCTAGTCTTTCCCATTCTGTTGTTTTCCTCTATTTCTTTGCACTGATCGCTGAAGAAGGCTTTCTTATCTTTTCTTGCTATTCTTTGGAACTCTGCCTTCAGATGTTTTTATCTTTCCTTTTCTCCTTTGCTTTTCACTTCTCTTCTTTTCACAGCTATTTGTAAGACCTCCTTAGACAGCCATTTTGCTTTTTTGCATTTCTTTTCCATGGGGATGGTCTTGATCCCTGTCTCCTGTACAATGTCACGAACTTCATTCTGTAGTTCATCAGGCACTCTATCTATCAGATCTAGGCCCTTAAATCTATTTCTCACTTCCACGGTATAATCATAAGGGATTTGATTTAGGTCATACCTGAATGTTCTAGTGGTTTTCCCTACTTTCTTCAATTTAAGTCTGAATTTGGCAATAAGGAGTTCTTGATCTGAGCCACAGTGAGCTCCTGGTCTTGTTTTTGCTGACTGTATAGAGCTTCTCCATCTTTGGCTGCAAAGAATATAATCAATCTGATTTCGGTGTGGACCATATGGTGATGTCCATGTGTAGAGTCTTCTCTTGTGTTGTTGGAAGAGGGTGTTTGTTATGACCAGTGCATTTTCTTGACAAAACTCTATTGGTCTTTGCCCTGCTTCATTCCATATTCCAAGGCCAACATGCAGATTCTTTACCACTCAACACCTGGGAAGCCCATACCTCTTTGTATATATAATAATTTTTCAATTAGATATAGGTATTGGAATACTACATTGTTTAGTGTCTAGTATTTGGTGTCTTTCACGAATGTTGAAAGTTGTTCTGGTATACTTTTAATTAATATATGGGTATTTGTTATGACAAATACAGGACTTGTTCAATTGTTAAGTCATGTCCGACTCTTCATGACCCCATGAACTGCAGCATAACCGGCTTACCTGTCTTTCACTGTCTCCCAGAATTTGCTCAAACTCATATGTGTGTGTGTGTGTGTGTGTGTGTGTGTGTGTGTGTATACACATATATGTATGTATATGGGGGAACAGAGGGAGAGAGAATTTATCTTCTCGGTTTAGTAATTGCTAGGAACCAGACATCAAATTGCCAACATCCGCTGGATCATGGAAAAAGCAAGAGAGTTCCAGAAAAACATCTATTTCTGCATTATTAACTATGCCAAAGCCCTTGACTGTGTGGATCACAATAAACTGTGGAAAATTCTGAAAGAGATGGGAATACCAGACCACCTGATCTGCCTCTTGAGAAATTTGTATGCAGGTCAGGAAGCAACAGTTAGAACTGGACATGGAATAGCAGACTGGTTCCAAATAGGAAAAGGAGTTCATCAAGGCTGTATATTGTTACCCTGCTTATTTAACTTATATGCAGAGTACATCATGAGAAACGCTGGACTGGAAGAAACACAAGCTGGAATCAAGATTGCCGGGAGAAATATCAATCACCTCAGATATGCAGATGACACCGCCCTTATGGCAGAAAGTGAAGAGGAACTAAAAAGCCTCTTGATGAAAGTGAAGGTGGAGAGTGAAAAAGTTGGCTTAAAGCTTAACATTCAGAAAACGAAGATCATGGCATCCGGTCCCATCACTTCATGGGAAATAGATGGGGAAACAGTGGAAACGGTGTCAGACTATATTTTTTGGGCTCCAAAATCACTGCAGATGGTGACTGCAGCCATGAAATTAAAAGACGCTTACTCCTTGGAAGGAAAGTTAGGACCAACCTAGATAGCATATTCAAAAGCAGAGACATTACTTTGCCAACAAAGGTTCGTCTAGTCAAGGCTATGGTTTTTCCAGTGGTCATGTATGGATGTGAGAGTTGGACTGTGAAGACGGCTGAGCGCCGAAGAATTGATGCTTTTGAACTGTGGTGTTGGAGAAGACTCTTGAGAGTCCCTTGGACTGCAAGGAGATCCAACCAGTCCATTCTGAAGGAGATCAGCCCTGGGATTTCTTTGGAAGGACTGATGCTAAAGCTGAAACTCCAATACTTTGGCCACCTCATGTGAAGAGTTGACTCATTGGAAAAGACCCTGATGCAGGGAGGGATTGGGGGCAGGAGGAGAAGGGGACAACAGAGGATGAGATGGCTGGATGGCATCACTGACTCGATGGACGTGAGTCTGAGTGAACTCCGGGAGTTGGTGATGGACAGGGAGGCCTGGTGTGCTGCGATTCATAGGGTCACAAAGAGTCAGACACGACTGAGTGACTGAACTGAACTGAACTGATGATCTTTTTGGTTTATTATCTCTGTTCCATTATGTAGAAAAAGTGTCTGTGTAAATGTATGGGGCGGTCATTGGGCTCACCTCATTTGACTACCATATTTCAGTAATTACAGTTTTGCATTGTTTTCTTGTCCAGTTTCTTTTAAACACTTGTTTTATACATATTGGTTTATCATGGGATGACTACTGCAGTACCATTATGACCTGATCAAAATTTTCTTCCAAGCATTTTTCATAGATTTTAATTTTATGTATATTTTTACCCATAAGACTTTTTAAAGTATTTTATTTATTCAGCATTTATTTTGATTCAAATCACGTCTGCCTTTTCATGCATTTTTTTCCTCCAGTGTGGGTTTGCAGATGACATTTTTCTGTTTTCATTTGTCAGAAAATGTCTTTATTTCAGCTTTTATGTTGAAGAGCAGTTTCACTGTAAAGTTTCTATAATACTTTGCCAAATGTTTACTTCCATGACTTTGAAAATATCCCACTGTCTTCTGGCTTCCATGATTTCTTTTAGAAAGTTTCCTGTAATTTTAGTTGTCTTTAGTTGTCTTTTTCAAGGTTATCTCTCCCTTTTCCCTCATTTGCATTTAAGATTTTCTTCATCATTGCTTTTCATGAATTTTTTTATGATGCTTCTCCACATTTTATTTATCTTTTCTTAGAGTTTTGAGTGTTTCTTAAGTCTAAGGCTTGGCACCTTTCAATTGGTTTAGAAAATTCCTTGGCCCTGTCTTTTCAAATACTGTTTTTCCCATTCTTCCTATTTTCCACAGGAACTTCAATTAATTCTGTGTTAGAACTTTTCAGTGTATATGTCTTGAATGATTGTATTCTGTTCATCCTTTTGTCTTTTCATGCTTCTAACTTGATATTTTTCCTGCCATCTCTTCCAGTCACTAATTCTTACCTGAGTGGAATGTAATCATTCATTAAATATGTCCATTCAGTTTTTGTTTTCAGTTCTAAAATTTCTGTTTATCTGTTTCTTAAAGTTTCTGCTTATATGCCAAACTTCAGTCTTATCTTCTGTTTCTTTTTTTTCCCATGATCATTTAAAATTCCTCTCTGATATCTCTCTTATTTGAATTTCCTGTGACCCTTTTTTCTTTGTTATTGAACATTGTCTTCTTCCTTTATATGCCTAGTTTTTTTTATTGTTACCAAACATTTTTTTATCTTGAGTTTTTTTGCATTGAGTCCTTTTGCTCAAAGTCCTTTTGTAGACTTTTTCTCATGTTATGAATTCCTCGAACTGAAATAGTCATTTTGAAATACACATCAGAATGTTTAGAAATAGTGAACTAATACCCCGTGTGCTTCTTTATTAGTCGAGAAGTAATAAGAAGTAATAGAGCTAAATGGCATAGAGAAGTTAAAACTAAAACTCATTCTGTATAGATTTATCAATATAAAGGTGTTTGTTTCTTAGCTTGAAAAAGATTAAGCAGTGGATTTTGACTTATTCCCTCTCTCATAAGGATCAAAAAATAATTTGTAGATATGGAGTACTAAAACACAACCTAAATATCTGGGTTACAAATCTGTAAACATAAATGCTCCACTACTTGCTTTTATATTTTCTTCTAGATACAGATTTACTCAGTAGCTAGCCAGTTATGTCTTAGGAGTCTATAAATAGAAATCTGTTTCTGTGTGCAGTTTATTAATGGGATTAATAACTGTCAGAATTTTTGAGTACTAATGAGCATAAATACCATTTCTAGATATTTTCTGTAGCTATGAAGTGATCTGAAAATATCTGTGATTCGTATTGGTGACAGTGTCAGAAGAATTTCTATTACCACTGTGGTTTGTTTTCTAATATTCAGAGTTGAAGAAAATGCTAAGGAAATGACAAATTTTAGTTAGAGGTTAATGAACTTAAAGATGTCATTCTTTTTAGAGATGGGCTGATTTCTTTCACAGACCTTTTAGGATCTGTGGGCCTCTGGCCAAAATGATATATTTGAACTATAGAAATTCAAGTATTTGTGTCAAAGAGCTAAGTATATATAATACAGTGATATCTACATGAACTGAAAATAGTAGAACTATTGTGAATATTTTTAAAGTAATAGAATAGTTATTTCATATTGTCAGAATTAAGTGTAATAATTTCTCATTACAGTTTTGGAAAGACATTGTTGATGATAATGAAGTACGTGACCTCATATCTGACAGAAACAAGTCTCATGGTAAGTCAATGAGGAAGTATTTTTAAATAAATTTGAAATATCAGTAATAATAATTGCAATATCAATTTAAGTAAACTATGTTTTCTTCTGTTGTAGAAGGTACATCAGGAGAATGGATTTGGGAATCTTTATTTCATCCACCTCGAAAGCTGGGCATTAATGATATTGAAGGACAACGGGTACTTCAGATTGCAGTGATTTTGCGAAATCTTTCCTTTGAGGAGGGCAATGTTAAGCTCTTGGCAGCTAATCGTACCTGTCTCCGTTTCCTATTACTTTCTGCACATAGTCATTTTATATCTCTAAGGCAATTAGGCCTTGACACATTAGGAAATATTGCAGCTGAGGTAAGCATGTGACAGAACCTTAAAACAGTTTTTATAGTTGGCAGAATATTTACTTAAAACTTTAGGATGTGGGATTATTATATTTGCCATAATTATAGAATATTAAATGCTTACATATAGTTTTTGCCTAAAGTGGTATTACATAGTTGTGTGGAGAAAAATATTTGAAATGATGCTCCAGATTTACTGACGGCTATTTTCACAGTCATTACATTTTTAAAATTATAAATGTTGTTCTATTCCTTTTTATTCAATTTGAATTATGTATTTGGATATAAATTGAATGAAGCCTCTTTCAACAGTAGTGTCCTTCCTTTTTTTTCAGCTTTTATTGGATCCTGTTGATTTCAAAACTACTCACCTGATGTTTCATACTGTTACAAAATGCTTAATGTCAAGGGATAGATTTTTAAAGATGAGGGGTAAGTGCTCACAAGTTTCTCACTGTCAAAGTACATAAGCTTTGTATCATGTTTTAAAAGACAAATACATGTTTGTGCTATGTATGCTTTTCAGGCATGGAAATTTTGGGAAATCTTTGCAAAGCAGAAGATAATGGTGTTTTGATTTGTGAATATGTTGATCAGGACTCATACAGAGAGATCATTTGTCATCTCACTTTACCTGATGTGCTGCTCGTAATCTCAACACTTGAGGTGCTATATATGCTCACAGAAATGGGAGATGTAGCTTGCACAAAAATTGCAAAAGTAGAGAAGAGCATAGGTAAGACTAAACCAAAAAAGAAAAATTAATTTTCTTTATTGAGGAAAAATACTTACTGTGCTGTAAAAAAAAATCATAGTTGATATTTGGGGTTTACTTTTTATTTTGAGGAATCATTACCCTTTCAGACACACTTGTGTTATTCTTTCTGCCTGTTTTAGATAATAAAAAACTTCTATTATAGAGAGACCAGGGTGCACGTGGCTATCGGTAGTCTTTATTTCTTCTCTTTATTTCTGTTACTATATATTGAGTTTGAAATCAACAAGATGTCTGTGTCTTACTCTCCAGGAAGCAGGTCCATCTGTTTCAAGTGGTCAGTGCTGGTAGTGGTACTGTTCATGAACTCACCTTCTTAGTGAGTTGTCAATTTTAAAGACACTCACTAAAACATTCACATTAATGTTTTCATCAGTGATTCAAATTATTTATTTCCTTGGTATAAATACTAAAATCAGAGTTAATAAAGATTTGGCTTGAAAAGTATTGAGAAATAAAGATGTATTTTCCATATCAGTAGTTCCTAAATCTGGCTACACATCAAAATCACTTGGAAATGTTTTTAAAAATGAAGATAATCTAACATCTACCCCAGAGCTTCCAAATCAGTTTTCAGAGATTGAGCCTAAAAATCTAGAATTAAAGATCCACAGATAATTCTGATGTATAGTGATTCATAAACTGGCATTTGAGAAGCAGCGTTTTATATATATAGCATATATTTTTCAGTGATGTCATTGTTTTACAAAATTATTGACTAACAACTGTTGATTTTTAATTTGTTTTAGACATGTTAGTGTGTCTGGTTTCTATGGATATTCAGATGTTTGGCCCAGATGCACTGGCTGCAGTAAAACTTGTCGAACATCCAAGTTCCAGTCATCAAGTTTTATCTGAAATTAGACCACAAGCTATAGAGCAAGTCCAAACGCAGACCCATGTAGCATCTGCCCCAGGTTAGTGTCTTTGTATAATCTCTTTCAGTGTGGTTATTGGAATGTAAGATTTAATACTAAGGATAAATTTAAATTGGCTTCCTATGTGGCACTAGCTGTAAAGAAGCTGCCTGCCAGTGCAGGAGATGAAAGAGACGCGAGTTTGATCCCTGGGTTGGGAAGATCCCTTGGAGGAGGGCATGGCAGCCCACTCTAGCATTCTTGCCTGGAGAATCCCAGGGACAGAGGAACCTGGCAGGCTACGATCCATAGGGTAGCAAAGAGTCAGAGACAACTGAAGTGACTTAGCACACAGCACATAAATTTAATATGAAGTACAGGGAACTGATGTTTGACGATAGTTGGCCAAATGAGAATTGAGTATGTACATTAATTTCTTACATATTATACATTCCAGGAGCAGCAGGATCAAGGTGAGCACAGAAGAGGTATAGTATAATAAATAAATGAAGTTGAAAAGGATTTAGAGTAGTGTGAGGGATTAAATATTATTCTCAGCTGTGAGAGCATTAAGTGCCCTAATGGGTTTGTGATTTTTGTCATTAGAAATTGATAGACCAGGAATAAGTTAATCATATATTACCTTATAGTTCTCTCAGGTGGTTATCAGAATACAGAACCATAATACCTTTATTATTTTTAAATCTTGTAACAAAACCCTTCAGAATCAGAGCTTATGATCAGACATGTGTGTGTGTGTGTTGTTCAGTTGCTAAGTTGTGTCCAACTCTTTGCAACCCCATGGACTATAGCCCGCTAGGCTTCTCTGTCCATTGGATTTCACAGGCAAGAATACTAGAGTGGGTTGCCATTTTCTTCTGCAGAGGATCTTCCTGAGCCAGGGATCAAGCCCCTGTCTTCTAAATTGGCAGGCAAATTCTTTGCCACTAAGCCACCTGGGACGCCTATGTGCATGTATACAAATGCTAATGCATGCACCCTTCCTAGCATTCCCTTGAGTCAATTGTATTTAATTCAAATATTTTTAACTAGAATTCAGACCTGTCCTTCAGTTCTTAGACTGCTTTCTCCTGGGTCATTATGAGTTGTTATTTTATATTTTAGCACTCAGCCTTTTTGCACTCCACTTTCATTTGTCCTAACAAAAACAAACCATCTTTCACCTCACCTTCTTTCTCACCATGGCAACCCACTCTGGTACTCTTGCCTGGAAAATCCCATGGACTGAGAAGCCTGGTTGGCTACAGTCCATGGGGTCGCAAAGAGTCAGGTAGGACTGAGCGACTTCACTTTCACTTTTTTCACTTTCTCTCTCACCATTCCCAAGATAATTCTCTTTCCCTTTTTTTTAATGGAGAATGCTCAGTTTCTCAGTTGATCTTAACACTTTATAGTTATTCTGGGAGCTCATGTGGCATGAATTTCTACTTCTTACCCCTTCCCTTACAAATTTACTAGCATTTAAATTCATTCTCCTTCTTTCCTTTGTCTCAGGAAGAGATGTTAACTATTTGTACTCTGAATACCAGTCTTTGCCAACTCCTCTTTTCTGTATCTTAAACTTTTCTTTCTTTAATTGCTTCTTCAGCCTAGAAATACATTCATATCATTCTCAACCTTTCCCACTGTCAAAACAAAAACCTCATTATCCTTAATCTTTAACTACTACATTCATTTAATCACCAAATTCTGTTGAGTCTTCCTAAATAATTTTTTGATTGCCCGTACTGATAACTCAGTTTGGACCCTCCTCTTCTCTCTCCAGCTATCTTGTTCTTCTCATCTCTCATTTAATCATGGTCCCTGTCTCTCTTCCTCTCTTCTATTGTAACCCATATTATCAAAATTATATACTCTATGCAAAGTATGTAATATGTATCACCTATTTATTCCCATTATGCCCCTCTGCCATATAATGGAGTTATATCATATGTGCATTTAACTTACTAGAAGGCATGAAATAAATAGGTAATTCTGACTGCTAATTTTAGTGAGCTTTCACCCATAGGCAATAGATGTTAAAGAGCAGATATGTATTGGACAATCGATGATAAGAATGTTAATAGTTTCTTAACCTTGAAAAGGAAATGAAACAGTTCATATGCTAGTTAAGTGGGTAGTGGGCGTATATTTTTTATCCTCAAAGGAGAAACTTTTAAATTAATTAAAAATATTGTTAATGAGGGCCATTGGGAAACTGTTCAACAGAGTGAAACCAATAAATTATCAGTGATATGCTGGTAATAATAGGTCATTTGAAGAATATTCAGAGGTAATTTTCATGAAAACTCCTTTTGCCTTATTGCTGACCTGTGACCTTAACAAATGAACCCAACCCCCAGCCTGAGTAAATCCTCATTGGCAAATGGAATAAAATTAAATATTGAGAGTTTCTTGTGTATGTAGTGCCATTGATAGAAGTTTGAATAGACCTCTAGGAACCTAAAAGAGTTCATTTTTATGCTGGTGAGCACTTTTTTACTTGCTCATCATGAATGACAACTCTGAATTGTTTGATTAGTTACCACTTATAGTTTGGCTTTCCTCTCCATCATTTGTTTAATACTGTTTTCTAATGGAATGGTTATCTTCAAACTTTTAGCTCCCTTCCTCTCATCTATCTGCAAATACTATGTTTTTGTGATGTATTAAATTGATACTTACTTTTTATATCCTGTGGAATCTTGATATGTAACATTATCCATTTAAAAAATAACACGTATTCTTAGTATTAGAAATTTTATACTATTCCTCTTTCTCCTTGAACTCAGATCCATCAATACTTACATAGACATATTAATTTTAAGGTTTTTCAATTTTGTTACATTATAAAGCTCTAAGTGTTAAAATTTTATTGTTACAAGGTTTAATAATAAACAGTCCATAAAACAATAGTAAATATATTACAAACTTTTATAAATATTAAATAAAAGAAGCAGTTATTGGAAGTGCATCTCATAATGAGATGGACAAGACTTTTTCTGCTAGTTTTCTGGAAAGTATTACTCTAGTGTATTTCAGAGTATTTTTTTTCTTGCTAGAATTGCAGTTAGTTTCAGCATTAATTTTATGTTTTTCCTTTTTATATATTTAAGTTCACATCATTAAATAGTTTATATCAATAAATAGTTGAGAGTAGAACTTAAAGTTATTATTTTTCAGAATTATCTAAAAATTATTAAAATTATATTTAATGATCTTCTGAAATTTTGAGTTCTGCTTTGTTTTGTTGAAATCAAAGAATTAATAATACTTGATTTGTAAAATTATTTATTGCCCAGTTAGTAATAGATATTTATTTTATTTTTAAGTTTATTGAAAACATATCAAAAAATATTAACAAGATATGAGGGTAAATTAAAGTTGGTACTCTTTCAGTTGGGTGCACCTTGTTTAACTGAATATATTCAGGTAGTGTTGGCACAGTGGCTCTGCAACTTTATGGTGTATCAGAGTCACCCAGTGGGCTTGCATGCTGATTTCTTGGCTCCATACCCTGAGCTTATGATTCAGGTGAACTGGAGAATTTTCATTTCTAACAAGTTCCCATGAGATACTGATGCTTCAGGTCAGGGCACGATTACTTTGAGTACCACTAGGTTAGGAAAATTTTAGTAGTCTTCATTTCATGACCACAGTGTTTTTTGATAAAATGCTTTTTGTCATGTGCATGAATACATTTTTGTCAGTTGGCACTGGAGATTTACCTCATTCAATTATGGAAAAGGTCTGCCACATAACCTAACTGATTAAGTTAGTCTTTATTAATCAAGGGTATTTTGTCTCAATTTCTGTTATTTAGAAAAAAATTCAACTTTATTTTTCAGTCTAAGAAAATATGTTGATTTATGTTCCCATGAAATCTTCCTTATTTCAGAATTCTAAGATAGTTAAACTTGCCATGAACTTGTCATGTGAATGAAATAAGATGCCACTACCTTCAGTATTTCTTTAAAATATTCTATGTGCTTTACTTACTCAAGATTCTAACTTAAAAAGTAATACACTCTTTGGTAGTAGTTGAAAGATGGAGGCGGAAAGGACATTAAGCAGAAATTGTCATCACTTTATATTAATCATATATCTGAATTTAGAACACGCCAAAGGACCAGAATACCCAATTTTTAAGGCTGTACATTGCCCTTAACTATAATATGTAAAACACTGGGATAGACCTGAATCCTTACGCTAATACCTTGGTTTAAACACATTTTGTGGATACTAATGTTTCTACTTCTCCTGTTGGTGTTCCAGAGGTATTTATACAATCATCATCATAGCTAACATCTGTGTACCGCTCTTTATGTGCCAGGCATTGTTTTAAGGGACTTACATATTAACTTCTGTAATCCTCATAACCATCAGTGAGGTCAGTGTGCTGTTACTTTGCCCCATTTTATAGCCAGAAGGGTTAAGTAGCTTGCCCATGGTTACACAGCTGATGAGTGATGGAACTCCAGAGCCAGTCTATCTGGCTCCAGAGTCTTGCATTTAACCATATCTTACAGTGTTTAATAGAGTTAAGACTTTGTTCCAAAATGATTAAAGAGCAGTCATCAAAGAGGAGGTCTTGCTTTCATGCACAGCAGTTTTAGGAGGGAATATATACAAAACTTTGAAAATCTGGAAATTGATTCCTTCTAAAGTATAAGTTCCCTTTGTATTCTTTGGAATGTCTTCAGGTATCCTGAAGACAAGGATTCTCAGTTTGTAGCCACTTTCATAGTAATTATATATTTCTAGTTTATACTTTTAATTGTGGCTCTATTATTTTTCCTTATGCATTGTTTATAAAGTTTCTCATAATTTCAACATAGTTTGTAATATTTCCTGCAATTGTTTATTAATTGATTCAAATTTCAGTCAGAGTAGGGTATATTCTTAGAGTATACTTGATCAAGAAAAGAGAAATTTCTACATGTATTTAGGCCTTAGAAAGGCATTTTCTGTAACAGTCATCAAGTTAGGAGAAGAAAAAAGATAGGCTGGGGTTGCACAAGAAACATACCTTTGATTCTAATTATGATGTTCTGTTAAGAAGCAGAATATCACAGTATGTCCTCTGAAATGTGACAGACCTGAATTCAAAGTCAGCACTCCTAAAAGAAGGCTTTCCAGCTATACTCAGCTCTGCTGTCTCCATCATGTGTTCTTTGTTAATCTCGGAGCTTTAATTTTTTCATTTGCAAAATGGGGACAATTAAATTTAGAACTATATATAAGATTAAAACAAATCATGTAAATGTAAATGGTTTAATAGAGAAAAAGTATTTAAACGTGGCTGGCTGCTGTTAGCTGTATCCCAGTGGAAGCCTGGGGTCTCACCAGACAGGGCAGGATTGCTTCAGATCATTCACAGACTGGACTGACTGTGGGGCTCTTCTAGTTCCAGTAATTTAGAAATTTATGTTTTGTTTGAGGGTTCTGAGAAGCTTTGCTAACATGTCACCTGAAAAAAAAAGAAAGTACATTTTGTAGGTTTAAAAAGCATATATTATTAATAATGCTGATTCAATGGTGAAACAATATAATTTTTAATCTATAAATATGTAAGATTCCTATTTCATTATAAACTTACTGTAATATGATCACGTTTCTATTATCCCATGTTTTTCTTATTTTTATTAGTTCCAACATAGAAGTTGGCTATTTGTTCATTATATCTGGAAGTTTTATATATGCCACTTACAGAGTTAATATTAATATTTTAAATTCAAAAGTGAAATTATTTTTGATGCAATCTGCTTCTGTAACTAATCTGAGAGAGATGCTTATTTACTGATACATTGTGATGTGTGTCCTCGGGCTAATTGTTTTAATCAAGTTGAGTGTTAGTTTCTTTATGTATACCCACCTCACAGAAGAATTAAAAAGATATTAATAGTATAAAGTTAAAACTCAGTGTCTGAAAGTGGGAAAAACAGAGTTTATATTAGTGAAATAATCCATATTATTTGAATGATTGTGAGGTTAACAAAAAATAGTTCATATGAAGGATCTAAGACAGTGACTGGTATAATTAATATGTGTTCCAATATACGTTTCTTTCTCAAATTTCTATTATTTTCAATATGTTTATACACCTTTTTAAAAGGTATTCATTGTGAGTATTAACTGGTTCCATATCCATGAACTAAATATGGCCTGTAGTTTTAAAAAATGATGTAGCTAATGTATTTTTTTCTTTAGCTTCCAGAGCAGTTGTAGCACAGCATGTTGCTCCACCTCCAGGAATAGTGGAAATAGATAGTGAGAAGTTTGCTTGTCAGTGGTAAGTGGTTTATTTCTATTAAGGCTTTATCCTTGGGAAGAACAAAGCAAATGAGAAAAGGAAATTATTTCAGCAGTCATCCAGAATGTTTTACTCTGTATTTCTTTCTAGTTAGAATAGGATATCATTTATACAAGAAACAACAATATAAAATCACTTCACCTGTATTTTGAAATAGTTTGAAAGTAAAGTATCAGAATCTTCAGAATTAAAATAGTCTTTGATTAAAATTTCATTAAATTACACCACTTCTTTTCAAGCAAATTTGTGTTAAAAAAATTGTCATTGATTTTGTAGAAAATAAAGTTTGTTGTATTATAGAATTTGTTTTTCTTAATATTTTATTAAAACAATTGGACTGACTTCTTAGAACCAGATTTTGTTATTAAATGTCCCTTTTTTTTTTATCAAAAGCAAAATTTCTTGTTCATTGCTAGTTAATTTTTTCTTTTTGTGAGTAGTAAGAGGTAACTAATCAAATGATAGAATAACTAGTATGTCTACATTGAAATATCAATTTTAAATTTTTTTGAGAAGACTGACTGGTCACATCTCAGCCACTTCCTGAAAAAAAATAAATGTAGAATTGGTTAGATTTCATTTTTTCATGGCTAATTGCCTCTACATTGCTTATGAATTTCAACTTAAATTCTTTAGAAGATTAACAGATTGAAATGTAAGATCACTTTTCGGTGATGTATTACTTTAAAAAATTTCTTTCCCTTTTCCCCCATTCTCTAACATTTTTCTCCCATTCCATGTTCCTGTCACTTTATGTTCCATATTTTTGGTGCTTTCATATCTGTGTTCCTATGACACTTTTCTCTACTTTTCTTAAATCAGGTTTATGGTAATCTCTCTAATTTTTTGCTATTTCTTCATATTCTGTATTGTTAAACCTGACGCTTTATACTTGATAAATCTTCCAATGATATTTGAAAATATTTGTCTTCTATATTGAAACCAAACAGTTTTTTGTTTCTGGTCTATTTGAAAACTCGATACTCAAAGTTATGAAAGTTAGAAAAAATAAGTACTGCATCCACTGTAAAATGTGTGTGTGTTAGTTACAGACTTGGTCTTATAAATTCTTATTTCTGCCATTTCTAGGGAGGAGAAGAGAAGCATTTTAAATTATTTTATCATAATTATCATTTGATTCAGTTAATAGGAAACAGCTGTAGGTTAGCCTGTCTTGTATATATATATATATATAGTGAGTTCTAGAAAGAGTCCTTTATGGTTAACTAGGCCTCCAATCCTAACTTATAGCTGCAGTCACTCTATAACAAAGACAAACTGAAGTTTGAATTACTTTGTAATTAATTAGGAATAGAGTCTCTGAGGTGGGGAAGGGGAGTGTGCAGCATGAGAAGTATCATTGTTTTAAGAAGTAGTTAAATGTTTTAGGAGAGTTTTTTTCTGAAGAAATTTTATTCAAGAGCAACAAAAGTTTAGTTGTTTTTCCTTCATTTTTCACATCACCAATAACTCATAATTGGGAGCTTCTGTTATATTTTGAGTATTCACTGAATAAAATTAATGTGTTGTAGAATATTTATTGCCAGCATACCATCTCTGCTGATGTATTCACATATATTTGTGAATATTGGTTTTTATATTTGTGGATAATGATATTTTATACTAAAATAAGAATGATTAAGGAATCTCTTTTTATTTGATTTAGTCTACCTAAATCCTAGCATATATTTTGCAAATAGCATGAGATAGTGAAATTTGATCAATAAGATATGATTATTAATTTATAACACATTGCCTTCAAATGGTTAAGTATAGATTCTATAGTATATTGCATAATGCCATGTATTTTTTTTTATTTCCTCTTTTAGGCTAAATGCTCATTTTGAAGTAAATCCAGATTGTTCTGTCTCTCGAGCAGAAATGTATTCTGAGTACCTATCAACTTGCAGTAAATTGGCTCGTGGTGGAATCCTAACATCAACTGGATTTTATAAATGTCTTAGGTAGGATTTATATTTCTTTAATTTACATACCCCTTCCTCTGTTGAGAACATAACAACTATCTGTGCTGTGTTTAGTTACTCAGTCGTGTCCAACTCTTGGGAACCCTATGGACTGTAAGCCTGCCAGGCTCCTCTGTCCATGGGGATTCTCCAGGCAAGAATACTGGAGTGGGTTGCCATGCCCTCCTGCAGGGAATCTTCCCAACCGAGGGATTGAATCTAGGTCTTCTGCATTGCAGGCAGATTCTCTACTGTCTGAGCCACCAAGGAAGCCCAAGAATACTGGAGTGGGTAGACTATCCCTTCTCAAGGGGAACTTTTGACCCAGGTTTTGAACTGGGGTCTCTGGCATTGCAGGTGGATTCTTTACCAGCTGAGCTACCTAGGAAGATGTACCAACTATCTACCTAGTCTTGAATATCTCCACTACTTAAAGTTTTGTATGGTTAGATTGTAATGTGGTGGAAGTTTAAATTGAAGGGAATTTTGATATCAAACATGGTGTTTGTGTTTAAACATTCTGAGGTTTATCAAAGAAAGAAAAGAGAGAAATTAAGTGTATGTTTTTCCTGCTGTTTATATGTGTTAAAGACATAGTGTTTGCCCTTTAAAATCTTGAATAATAGTCTGTGACTGAACTCTGTCTTCAAACATCATGACTTTTTGATATTTTGCAAAGTTCATAAACTAGGCATTGACTTGATGTAGCTTTTTTATTAATTACATATGTAGTAGAATTGTTTTAAACCCTACAATGTTAATAATAATTATTTTTGAAATTGGAGAATTGATCTTTTACATTAATATTTAATTCTTTGTTTCCCATCCTTGTAGAATATATGATTCATACTGGTTCATATATAAGTAGCAGTGAATATACTGTTGCTGTTCGTGTAAACATTGTTAGAATTTAGTGTTTTTTGTTAATGTGCTAGTTATTAAAATTGAATGTGTGTGTACTTTACAGAACAGTCTTTCCAAATCATACAGTGAAGAGAGTGGAGGATTCCAGTAACAATGGGCAGGCGCATATTCATGTAGTAGGAGTAAAACGTAGGGCTATCCCACTTCCCATTCAGATGTACTATCAGCAGCAACCTGTTTCTACTCCCGTTGTTCGTGTTGATTCTGTACCTGATGTGTCTCCAAGTCCTTCACCCGCAGGTATTTTTATTGTGATTAAATATTACCAATTTAATAAGGCTAAATGAAAACATGTATTATATGCATTCAAGATGTATAACTTGTCCTTGTTTTTCAGTAGCATTTTATTGTTCTATTATTTTATCATATAGTGCAAAGTTGTTAATTTCTTAAAACTGTTTTCTCTTGAAATTAAGTAAAATAATTTCTGCATGCTGCTTTTCAGTCATTTCACTGTGAATTTTAACTTTTCCTCATAATTTCAGGAATCCCTCATGGACCACAAACTGTAGGAAACCATTTTCAGAGGACTCCTGTTACCAACCAGTCTTCAAGTTTGACTGCAACACAAATGTCTTTTCCAGTACAAGGTGTTCATACTGTGGCACAGACTGTTTCAAGAATTCCACCAAATCCTTCGGTTCATACCCACCAGCAGCAAAATGCTCCGGTGACCGTCATTCAAAATAAAGCTCCGATTCCTTGTGAAGTCGTTAAGGCTACAGTAATCCAGAACTCTATACCCCAGACAGCAGTTCCTGTTAGTATTGCTGTGGGAGGAGGAGCTGCACAGAGTTCTGTGGTTCAGAATCATAGTACAGGGCCACAGCCTGTTACAGTTGTAAATTCCCAGATGCTTCACCATCCATCAGTAATTCCACAGCAGTCTCCATTACACACAGTGGTACCGGGGCAGATACCTTCTGGCACTCCTGTTACAGTGATTCAGCAAGCTGTCCCACAGAGTCATATATTTGGCAGAGTTCAGAACATACCAGCATGTACTTCTACAGTTTCACAGGGTCAACAGTTAATCACCACATCACCCCAACCTGTACAAACTTCATCTCAGCAAACATCAGCTGGTAGCCAGCCACAGGACACTGTTATCATAGCACCCCCACAGTATGTAACGACTTCTACATCCAATATTGTCTCAGCAACTTCAGTACAGAATTTTCAGGTAGCTACAGGACAAATGGTTACCATTGCTGGTGTCCCAAGTCCACAACCCTCAAGGGTAGGGTTTCAAAACATTGCACCAAAACCTCTCCCTTCTCAGCAAGTTTCATCAACAGTGGTACAACAGCCTATTCAACAGCCACAGCAGCCAACCCAACAAAGTGTAGTGATTGTAAGCCAGCCAGCTCAACAAGGTCAAACTTATGCACCAGCCATTCACCAAATTGTTCTTGCTAATCCAGCAGCTCTTCCAGCTGGCCAGGCAGTTCAGCTAACTGGACAACCAAACATTACTCCATCTTCCTCACCATCACCTGTCCCACCTACTACTAACCAGGTCCCTACTGCCATGTCATCTTCTTCCACACCTCAACCACAGGGACCGCCTCCTACTGTCAGTCAAATGCTGTCTGTGAAAAGGCAGCAACAGCAGCAGCATTCACCAGCACCTCCACAACAGGTACAAGTACAAGTTCAGCAGCCACAACAAGTACAGATGCAAGTTCAACCACAGCAAACAAATGCAGGAGTTGGTCAGCCTGCTTCTGGTGAGTCGAGTCTGATAAAACAGTTGCTGCTTCCAAAGCGTGGTCCTTCAACTCCCGGTGGTAAGCTTATTCTCCCAGCTCCACAGATTCCTCCCCCAAATAATGCAAGAGCTCCTAGTCCTCAGGTGGTGTACCAGGTGGCCAATAACCAAGCAGCAGGTTTTGGAGTGCAAGGGCAAACTCCAGCTCAGCAGCTATTGGTTGGGCAGCAAAATGTTCAGTTGGTCCAAAGTGCAATGCCACCCACTGGGGGAGTGCAAACCGTGCCCATCTCGAACTTACAAATATTGCCAGGCCCGCTGATCTCAAATAGCCCAGCAACCATTTTCCAAGGGACTTCTGGCAACCAGGTAACCATAACAGTTGTGCCAAATACAAGTTTTGCAACTGCAACTGTGAGTCAGGGAAATACAACTCAGCTCATTGCTCCAGCAGGAATTACCATGAGCGGGACCCAGGCAGGAGTTGGACTTCAGGTGCAAACGCTTCCAGCCACTCAAGCATCTCCAGCTGGACAATCATCTTGTACTACTGCTACTCCCCCATTCAAAGGTGATAAAATAATTTGCCAAAAGGAGGAGGAAGCAAAAGAAGCAACAGGTTTACATGTTCATGAACGTAAAATTGAAGTCATGGAGAACCCGTCCTGCAGACGAGGAACCACAAACACCAGCAATGGGGATACAAAGGAAAATGAAATGCAGGTGGGAAGTCTTCTAAATGGGAGAAAATACAGTGACTCAAGTCTACCTCCTTCAAACTCAGGGAAAATTCAAAGTGAGGCTAATCAGTGCTCACTAATCAGTAATGGGCCATCGTTAGAATTAGGTGAGAATGGAGCATCTGGAAAACAGAACTCAGAACAAATGGACATGCAGGATATTAAAAGTGATTTGAAAAAACCTCTAGTTAATGGAATCTGTGATTTTGATAAAGGAGATGGTTCTCATTTAAGCAAAAACATTCCAAATCACAAAACTTCCAATCATGTAGGAAATGGTGAGATATCTCCAATGGAACCACAAGGGACTTTAGATGCCACTCAGCAAGATACTGCCAAAGGTGATCAACTAGAAAGAACTTCTAATGGACCTATATTAACTTTGGGTGTTTCACCATCTGTGAGCAGTATACAGGAGGCCTCAAATGTGGCAACACAGCAGTTTAGTGGTACTGATTTGCCTAATGGACCTCTAGCTTCAAGTTTGAATTCAGATGTGCCTCAGCAACGCCCAAGTGTAGTTGTCTCACCACATTCTGCAACCTCTGTTATACAGGGGCATCAAATCGTAGCCGTTCCCCACTCAGGATCAAGAGTGTCCCATTCTCCTGCCCTGTTGTCTGACGTTCGGTCTACAAATGGCACAGCAGAATGCAAAACTGTAAAGAGGCCAGCAGAGGATAATGATAGGGAAACAGTCACAGGAATTCCAAATAAAGTGGGGGTTAGAATTGTTACAATCAGTGACCCCAACAATGCTGGCTGCAGTGCAACGATGGTTGCGGTGCCAGCAGGAGCAGATCCAAGCACTGTAGCTAAAGTAGCAATAGAAAGTGCTGTTCAGCAGAAGCAGCAGCATCCACCAACATACGTACAGAATGTGGTCCCACAGGTGAGTCATTGTCCTGTCACATTTCTCTTAAAAAGTCCTGATGTGTAAATATGATTTTAGGGGGAAATGCACTGTTATTCCATGTTTTACCTTGAAAAGGTAATTGGGAGGACCTAGCAATGTACTCAGGAGAAGGCAATGGCACCCCACTCCAGTACGCTCGCCTGGAAAATCCGATGGACAGAGGAGCCTGGTGGGCTGCAGTCCATGGGGTCTCTAAGAGTTGGACACCACTGAGCGACTTCACTTCCACTTTTCACTTTCATGCATTGGAGAAGGAAATGGCAACCCACTCCAGTGCCCTTGCCTGAAGAATCCCAGGTATGGGGGAGCCTGGTGGGCTGCCGTCTGTGGGGTCGCACAGAGTGGGACACGACTGAAGCGACTTGGCAGCAGCAGCACCAGTGTACTCAAGCTGTCATGCTCTTTTATTTTTCTCTGTTCTTTGTAATATTGAACAATTTTCAGTTGTTAACTTAAACACATGGTTTAAAGCAGTGGTCTCCAACCTTTTGGGCACCAGGGACCTGTTTCATGGAAGACAATTTTTTTTCCATCCCTGAGGGTGGGGTGGGGGAAATGCGAAGGTTCAGGAGGTAATACCAATCATGGGAGCAGGTGACTCTTCCCTTGCTAGCCTACCGCTCACCCCTGCTGTGCCACCTGATTCCTAACAGGCCACTGACAAGGGGTTGAGGACCCCTGGTTTAAAGCATTTTTCTATGTTGTTGTACACGCAAGGTAGAGCCAAGATAGAGAAGTACTTGTCATCTAACATTGTAGGGAGTATTTTTAAAATGTAACTTGGTCTTGTTTGGGAGAGGTTTGCTAAGAGTACACCAGAAGGGAATTTCTGTATTTGATTTTGACATGAGTGTATTTTTGAGGCTTCTTGCACAGTACTTTTGTAAAAAAGGTGAATTCCATAAGAATTTTATCAAGTGTGTTATTATCTTAGGTATTGAATTAGTTGCCTTTATTCTTTAAAAAGGTTTATTTCTTATAATTTCAATTTGTTTCAGCTATTCTGGTATTTAATATTTTGTGTCTCTTACTCCTTTGCTCTATTTATTCCCTTTTAAATATCTACTATCCCCTCTCTGCATGCCTCAGTAAATAAAAGTGTTTTCTAAAATCAGTGCTACTGAATTGAGGATCCAATCAGCCTATAAAGATTTTAAGGACAATCTTATATGCTGTTTCCTGGATTACTACTACTTCATTCTTTGTTTCCTAATTACTACACAGCCAGAACCTTCTGTGACTGTTGCCAACTCTGCTAGCACTCTTCTGTCTTGGGTTTTTTCTCTGTGCTTCTGATGATAATAGCAGATTGTGTTGGTATTGATACCAATCTAGATGACAAGAGAGAGGTGGGAGTAGGGAAGCAAAATGGAAGATGAGAAAGCAAAGAATCCCTTGCTTAGAACACCATTCACTAATGTGTGTCTTTCTTCATGTGAATGGGTAAAGCTGGACAGTACTGCTCTGGGAGCATAATGACTTTTTAAATTCATATTAGTATTGCTTAGGTCTATTTCAGGGTATCTAAATAGGTTGAGGATTCTTCAGTGTATATTATGTACATGGCAATAATTAATATGGAGTTTTTGTGGAAAATACCAAGTCATTTTTAGTCAAGCTTCAACAGGGTGAGTTTTTCACTTAAAAGCACACGAAAAATTCTTTTAATAATGCAATATCTAACATATACTAAGCATTCAGCATATTTTTTTTATATTTAACAATTTCCCAGTTTATCTTATGTGCTCCACTTTTTTTTAGATTCCCTTGTAATCCTAAAGAGTTATAGTAGACCAAGCCAGATTAGAGAAAACCTCTCTTACTATGAAATTGCTTCATCCACCCTTGTTTATTGCGTCCTTTAACCCTCCAGTGTGGTTATGTTCAACAATGATACCTAAATAACAAAAAACAAGCAATACTAGCTAACTCTAGGACCTGTGTTAGGAATTTTGCACTATTTTGTCATTTGATTCACAAAGAAACTCTATTAGGTAAACATTATAATTTCTATTTTAGAGAAGAGGCCTCACAATGCTAAATAACTTGCCCAAGGTAACCAACTAAAATGAGGTGGTGCAGGACAAATCTGGTGGGTCTGAAACCACAGCTCGTGCTCTTAGCCCATTTACCACTATTCTAAAAGATTTCTTTGTCAAATCCTAGATATTCCTTTTATATGTAACATTATTTTAATGACTAGCTTATAAGATATAAGTATCACTGAAAGATAATTTCAGGATCACAATGCTAGAATTTAACATATTGGACATATATACATCTAAATCAAGCCATAAAATTAATACATTTTCAGTTCAGTTCAGTCACTCGTTGTGTCCAACTCTTTGCGACCCCATGAACCACAGTATGCCAGGCCTCCCTGTCTATCACCAACTCCCAGAGTTCACCAAAACCCATGTCCATTGAGTTGGTGATGCTTACTCCTAATCTAAAAAATGTGTATAAATTTTATGTATTCTCCCCAAGAATGTAGTTTATTTCAAACAGCTATAGTCTTTATTTTTGAAGTTGGTATTTTGTTGGCACGTAGAAATGTAAAACTTTGCAAGGAAAAAGAGACATAGCATACATAGATGGTGTCTATAAGAATAAGAAACAAACAGAACAGGATATCTGTGTATAACTCTTAGCACAAGGCCCAATACACAGTCTGGTGCTCAGTAATGGTGCAAGTATGTTTTATCTTTGGTGGCTCAGACAGTAAAGAATATGCCTACAACAGAGGAGACCCGGGTTCAGTCCCTGCATCAAGATGATTCCCTGGAGAAGGGAATGGCAACCCACTCTAGTATTCTTGCCTGGAGAATCCCATGGACAGAGGAGCCTGGTGGGCTACAGTCCATAAAGTCACAAAGAATTGGACACGACTGAGCAATTAACACATAGGATAAAGTACCCATAAAGGCTAAAAAATTACCAAGCTGCTCAAGATGATATCATAAGTTTCCTTGGAAGGGAGACTGTTGGACCTTCCTAAGAGCTTGTTAATAAAAACCATTTCCACTGTTGCCCAGATTCTTTAAATTTCTTTATATAGTCTTAGAATTGCATTTTAGACCTTGGTTTAATACCATTTTATCCAGTATTTGATTTGGCACTTTAAACAGGTAGATGAAATAGAGGAATTTAAATGTGATTTTTTTTTTTTTAGCTATACTTTGTTATTTTATTGGAGAGGGCAATGGCACCCCACTCGAGTACTCTTGCCTGGAAAATCCCATGGACGGAGGAGCCTGGTAGGCTGCAGTCCACGGGATCGCTAAGAGTCGGACATGACTAAGCGACTTCACTCACCTTTGTTATTTTATACCATTTCAAGGGGTGGGGGATGTTAAGGAGGTACCTTTACACCAAGAAGGAACTTCTAGACTTGCAGAATGCTCAGGGCTGGAAAGACTGCAGGGAAATATCCCTGCTGAGAATGGCCAACAGGTAATCCTTCCTAATACCGTTGTTATTTAATATTTCTTTTCTCAGTTTTGTTCCTTCTCACTCCCACTAATTAGCTGTATTAATTTTACTACAGAAAAGATACTAGGAACACATAAAGGGGAAAGAAATATGAAACTAAATGCTATAACCATATATTTTGTACTTAAATGGTATTTAGCTAAGTATGAAATAACTGTACTTAACTTCAAGGTACATTTCTTTCTTTAAAACTACTTATTTTCAATCTGCCACAATATGGATACTGTTTCTGAGCCCTGCTCTTTTCCACTATTCATGAAATTGTATCTGCTGAAGGCATGGTACTAGGTTGGCATGTAAGATAATAAAAATGGAAAAAATTAATTATACTTAACTGAAGACTTGTCTTTTTCAGAAGCATTTAAAACACATGTTGAATATATCTGTATCTGTTCATCCTGTGATCTGATGTCATGCCCGATTCTTGTATATAAAAATAGTTTACTTAAGGATGTACTTACTTAAGGTATTTTATAGATGCTGCTCCTTAGTTTTCTGTCCTTCATATATGAATCCTTTTTGAAATGGTGCTAACATTGAATGTGGGTATCTGCCTGGTCCCCTTGATTCTTTGATAAAGAGTTTGAAAAGTTACCCAACCTATCAGAAAGCATATCTGCAATCTCAGGGGAGCTATGTCTAGTCATAACCATAGAAGATCATTTTAGCAAGAGTCACAGGAATGTCATTTCAATTTTTTTTGAAGCATATTACTGCTCAGATTTGTAGACTAGTAGTGGAGAAGGCAATGGCACCCCACTCCAGTACTCTTGCCTGGAAAATCCCATGGGTGGACGAGCCTGGTAGGCTGCAGTCCATGGGGTCACAAAGAGTCGGACACGACTGAGCAACTTCACTTTCACTTTTCAGTCTCACGAATTGGAGATGGCAATGGCAACCCACTCCAGTGTTCTTGCCTGGAGAATCCCAGGGACGGAGGAGCCTGGTGGGCTGCCGTCTATGGGGTCGCACAGAGTCGGACACGGCTGAAGCGACGCAGCAGCAGCAGCAGCAGCAGCAGCAGCAGCAGCAGCAGTGAAAGTGAAAGAAAGTGAAGTCTCTCATTCGTGTTCAACTCTTTGCAACCCCATGGACTGCAGCCTACCAGGTTCCTCCATCCATGGGATTTTCCAGGCAAGAGTACTGGAGTGGGGTGCCATTGCCTTCTCCAGGAGATCTTCCCGACCCAGGGATTGAAGCCGGGTCTCCCACAGGGTAGGCAGACGCTTTACCATCTGAGCCACCAGGGAAGCTAGTAGTACATTGTAATAATTAAGAAAATCATTAGCACTAAATGATTTTTTCGTTTACACTTCAATGTGTTCTATTTATAAGATAGACTTTGTATGTGTTGATTGTCTAGTTATACTTAATAAGAGGACTTGGATAGGTTATGAAAATGAGGCAATATTAGAGCAGAAAGAACCTTAGATATTAGCTTGTCCATAACCCTTTTTAAAGAGTTGAATTAACTTTCCCACACTCACAAGGATCTCTTTTCCAGTGATTATCTTAATTCTGTTCTGTAAAGATGTGTATTTTGTTTAGACTAAGTGTAACCTCTTTAATACCACATTTAGAATAAATTTTGTTCTTGTTCCTTACAAGCATTTAAAAGTATCTCTACTTACTTTTTAGAGTGTATTTTCCTAATTCTTTCAATTAGACCTTAGGTGTTATAATGCCTGATTTAGTCTTCATAATATATAAGTGTTTAAGAACTTCAAATCCCAAGTCTTATATCAGAAAATTTTTAACATCAGTACAGTCTAGAAGTTTCAGCCACAGTTTACTCTTGAAAAGATGTTAAAGGAAGGCAAGATTATAATTTCTTATTTTAACAAAAGGAAATATCTTTGCCAAAAGTAAAACTGCTACATTAACGTTTTAGATAATTTTACATTAAAAAAGGAATCACAGAATTATTTCATATTCTTTGTTTAATTTTACTTTTCTGGTCACACAGTACTACAGAGGTACTAAAATACGAAAAGTTAGTTCTTCAGTAGAGCAGAACAAAGAATAGTATTGAACAATATTCCTCAGGAGTGATCATTCCAAAAACATGATTTTGAGACCACTTTTACATTTATATTTAAGTTAGGGTTATGGTTAATGATCAGGCACTTTTATATCCTAAAAGAAATATATTTTGCATTTTATGTAAAAGACCTAGTTCTTAAAACATAGTTTAAGTAGTACTTTAAAAAACATACAATACAGTGTAAACAAACTATTAAAAATTAGTTTTGTTAAAAGAAATATGTAATTTTCTAATATAGGAAAAAATAAAAAATACTACTTCCAGTTCAGTTCACTCAGTTGTGTCCTACTCTTTGTGACCCCATGGACTGCAGCATGCCAGGCTTCTTTGTCCATCACCAACTCTCGGAGTTCACTCAACCTCACGTCCATTGAGTTGGTGATGCCATCCAACCATCTCATCCTCTGTCATCCCCTTCTCCTCCTGCCTTCAATTCCCAGCATCAGAGTCTTTTCCAATGAGTCAGTTCTTCACATCAGGCTGAAGTACTGGAGCTTCATCTTCAGCATCAGTCCTTCCAATGAATATTCAGGACCGATTTCCTTTAGTGTTGACTGGTTGGATCTCCTTGCAGTCCAAGGGATTCTGATCTTCTCCAACACCGCAGTTCAAAAGCATCAATGCTTTGGCGCTCAGCTTTCTTTATTTCAACTCTCACATCCATACATGACTACTGGAAAAACCATACCTTTGACTAGACGGACCTTTGTTGGCAAAGTAATGTCTCTGCTTTATAATGTGCTGTCTAGGTTGGTCATAGCTTTTCTTCCACGGAGCAAGCATCTTTTAATTTCATGGCTGCAGTCACCATCTGCAGTGATTTTGGATCCCAAGAAAATAAAGTCTCTCACTGTTTCCATTGTTTCCCCATCTATTTTCCGTGAAGTGATGGGACCAGGTGCCATGATCTTAGTTTTCTGAATGTTGAGTTTTAAGCCAACTCTTTTACTCTCATCAAGAGGCTCTTTAGTTCCTCTTCACTTTCTGCCGTAAGGGTGGTATCATCTGTGTTTCTGAGGTCATTGGTACTTCTCCCGGTAAAGTAAATATACTGCTTTATTCAAAGAAAATGCAAGTCTTGGAATTTTTCATTTGGTATTTTCTATAAGTAGTTTAATTCATTTTGTTTTATTGATATATTTAGCTCTGTTTTTTTGTTGTTATTTGTTTACTTTTTATTGTGAAAATTTTAGACATACACAAGAATAGAGGCTTACTGACCTTTACCCAACCTTATCCTTCACCCAGCTTTAAATAATGTTACCATTGCCTTTCTAGTTTCATCTCTTCTTCACCACTGTTTTTCCCCTGCAGTAAAGTAAGTCCCAAAGATTTTAAGTTACTAATAAATACTTCAGTATGTATTTATAAGTATTTATAATACCAAATCACACCTAACAAAAATAGTACTTTCTTAATATTGCATGACACTCAGTTTGTTCTTAGTCTTTAAAAATGTGTTTTATAAATTTTGTTTGAATTAAGATCCAGAGAACACCAGATGCAATGTGTAGACAATTTTCTGCACATTGCATTTGGTTAATATGTCTTTTATTCATTCTTAATTGAACAGTTTGGATTAACTTCAGTCATCCTTGCCACATCCTCATAAATCATTAACAGTTGGGGCTAAATACCCTATGATTCCCTGTTATTTAACTTTTGTGTATGACACCAGTTAAGAGTTCTACAATGAAGAACAAAATAGGATAAAGCTTTGTTAGCATATAAAAAAAAATAAACCTAATTTAAAAGTATATGACAAGCTAGTCAATAAAATACCTAGGGTAAATGGTAATAGTGTAGGGAACCAGAAAGTTCATTCTGAGGGAATTTGATAGCTCTGACAGATTTACCCTTCAGTTATAATTCTGAGATTATATTTCTGTCACTCTTCAATATTTGTGTTTGATTCAAACTGATCCTCTTGGTTACTCTTACTTACTGGAATTTCATGGAATTTTTTATGCAGTAGTTTCATTTCAAGGAAACAGTTTGACTTTTTTTTTTTTTTCCTGGTAAATAGATTTAGTCTAATGTTATTCTTCCCTTCCTTTCTCTCTGATCCTGACCCCTGTGTCTACTTTCTCACTGTTAGTTTTTATGAGTTTAAGAATTCACAGATAAATGATTGTCAGATTCTTGTTCCAGCTTTAACTACTGCCAGATAATTTAACTATTGCTAGATAATTAACTTTAACTATAGCTAAATAATTGCACTTACTGATCTGTTCTTGTCCCCAAAGTGAACTCATCATCTTTCCTCCAGAATATGGTTTCACTCTGTACTTCTCTATTAACATAAATAATAATAGTGAGTTGCCATTTATTGAGAATCTAGAGCTAGGCTCTTCATGTAGAGTTTCTGTAGTCTTCCTACCATCCCAGAAGTTAGATTTTATTACACTTTTCGGATGAGGGAATTGAGAATCAGAGATGTTTTGTAGTTTGCCCAGGGCCACATAGCTGGTTAAAAGGCAAATCGAAATTCTGAGTCCTGTTCTGTCAAGCTGGAAAGTCTTAACTTCTAGCCATTGATACCTGTACTGCCCTAAAATGCATGGTTTTCATGCGTGTATATATTTTCTTACTAATAATATTAGAAAATCGTAAGAATGAGACTCTATTATAAAAACAACTTCAGTCACATCTCAAAGTAAATTTTTTTCCTTAGAGCTTAGAACTCAAAAGTTCCTATGACTCCACGTTTCTAAGAACCTTCACTCTTGGCACTTTATTCTTTTCCTTTATTCACTTTTATGCTAGAGCCTTATCTGTTTCTGTTTTGTCTGTTTTTTTTAAAGTACTATAATTTTCCAATAAGAGGTTTTCAGCAATTTTTAGCTTAGTTTTGCTCCATTGTTTCCAATATCACTTTATAAATAAGCAAATACATTGAATATTTTCCCAGAGTTTGAATGTATTTCCTTTAAACAATACTTTGAAAATGGTATGCTAATCATGTCTGTGAGGAATTTAACATTTTTTCCTTTGTGCTATGTATGTTATGAAGGAAATCTGAGTTAACCTCAAAATGTATTGTTTCAAATTGTTTTAAGCTATGTTATAATTATTATGTGTTTTTCAGAGAGAAAAGGATGGGATATAACGGGAAAAATGTAGCTAATATTTAGAAAACTTATGCATACAATTAAAATCCTTTTCTTGTGTAATCCATCAAAATTTATAACAGAGCACCTTGAAAGATTGAAGTTGTTAGTTAAAATAGCTTTTCCTGCAAAGTAATATTTACAACATTCTACTTAAATGGTTATATCATTCTTAACATCTGAAATTCCCTTTGATTTTTACTATATATGGTTTTATGTTACTCATTACAATCTTAAAGGAGATATTATACAAAGAAATAATAATTTACAGTTGATTGTTTTTCTTTTGAAGAATATATGTTAGTAAATAAAATGGGTGCATTTATAATTTTTTCTCTGTGTAATCTATAGTTGTATTTCTACCCAATTTTATTAGTATAAAATCTTTAATCCTAAGTTCTGTGTCTTCTGTGACAGTAGCAATGCAGTCTTGCCTTTGTGATTCATATGAAATTAATTTGACTTCTTAAATATGTTTCTGAAATTAGTTATCCTCTTAAAGAGTATCCAAAAGATAATCATTAAAACTCCCAAGTGTGAATTTTATGTTGAAAGTGCATAACTATCACTGTAATCAAATTCACAAACCTGTTCTATATGAATGTTTTTCAGTGTCATTTCACAAACTGTGTGGTTTGTCTTTTTCACAGAACACTCCAATGACACCTTCACCAGCTGTTCAAATTCAGAGCCAGCCTAACAGTTCTCAGCCTTCTCCATTCAGTGCATCTAGTCAACATGGAGATCCAGTGAGAAAACCTGGGCACAACTTCATGTGTCTGTGGCAGTCTTGTAAAAAGTAAATGGCAGTTTTATTTGATATACATAAATGCTCTTTTTTCTGGAATGTCTTTGTATTTAAATTTCTACTTATGATTTCATGAAAATTTTCTTTTGAAATCACTAACTTTTTAGCAAAAATATTTCATGTTGAAAGTAATATTTATGCAGATCCAGTGTTATCTAAAGAAATTTATATAAATGTTGGAAAGAGCTTCATTGCCTTATGGTAGTTATCAGAGAATGTTTAATTATTAGATTTTAACAAAAGAAAATCAGCTAAGAATTTTATGTTATATTTGACTATGAAAAGAAATTTTTTTTGAAAAGAAGTTTTTTAAAGTGTCTTGCAATTAGTGGCAGCCATAGGATTTCTATATAACAGACACTTAAAGATATGTTAGGAAGAATGATTTGTCTTCAATTTAAGTTTGAGATGGACACACCATGAAAATTTTTAATGTTATATTATCTCACAGTTTAATAACTGATAAGTGGAATTGCATTTCTTAAACAAGGCTTTCTTAGACTTGAAGGAGAACTTGAGAATAATACTAAACTTGAGAGTAATACTGGTTAAACTAAAATCTCAGTTCCTTTAACAGTAGTCAGCTAAGAATCGTGGCCTTGTCCCTTTTAGAGCTCTAAGACTAAGGTGTACATAATATCCTTCATTTTTTTTTTTAGATATCAAGATTCTGTTTTACTTTTCCTAACTATAGCAGAAATTACTGTGTCCTATTAAAATTATATTTCCTATTCATAATTTTTCTGATATAGACATATTTCATATATAGATTTGTTCTAAGATTGTGGCTTTCAGTGTAGCCTAGGGATTATTGATAATATGCAGAATTTCTTTGGACAGTGTTTACCAAACTTTAAATCTCAACCCGTTAGTGGGGTATGAAATCATTTTGGCAAGTCTACCAGGAGGGTTTTGCTTGTTTTTCTTTTCAATGAAAAAGTGAATAAAATATCTCAGATTCCATTATGTTGCTAGGGGTAAGTATTGTTTTCATTTATATATGTATATAAGTATGTGTATCTAGACCATAGTGTAAAATCTGTCAAAAGGGTTTTTTAAAATTAGTGCTTTAGGTTTCCTCTCATTATTTCTTTCATTTATTTAATTTGATAACTTTTTAAATGTTTATGTTGTAAGTTAATTTGCAACTTTTTTCACTGATGTCAAATTCTATACTTTTTTTTTTTTTTTTAAGATTTTTGTTTTTATTTTTCATCGCAAAACAGTAGCTGATGGAGTAGGTACTCAGTTCATGCTATTTGTTCACTAAAACGTTTGGGACTAGCTTCTTTAGGTGAAGTGTTGAGAGTATTTCAACAAAAAAAATCACTGAAAGGGCTAATCAATCTAAATGCATGGCTGTTTTCCATCTTGTTAGTAAGATTGTTGTTCCAAAATTTGAATGGTATACCTCGTCTTTTTAAGTCTTTTCAGAAAAATACTCAACAAGACTTCTTAGACATGGTCAATTTTAAAGTCAATTTTAGATATACTGCATTGATAATTAGTTGAAGTGGATTCTTCAAATATTTATTGAGCACCCTCTAGAAGGGCTCATGTGTTAGGAGGTAGAGACATAAAGATCACTGTCAACTTTTAGGGAAGCACATGCAAAAAACAAATAAATGAGTTTAAATAAGTACTATAAAAAATAGTTCCTATGTTATAGCATTATTGGCAATATAATGAACAGAATGTAATGCTGGCATGGTTAGAAATGTTTCATTATAGACATTACTTTTGAGTTGGTTCTTAAAGTATGAGTAGGAGTTTGTCATGCAAAAACAATTTCATTCATAATAGCAAGTGCAGGGAATTATAGAAGGAACTATTTATGCCCAGGGAACTGTGAGAAGCTTAAGATATCAAGAGCATAAGGACATGAGGAGAGTAAAGGCTTTTATTACACTTGACCTTTTATATCTTCAGGGCTTCCCAGGTGGCTCAGTGGTAAAGAATCTGCCTGCAATGCAGGGGATGCAAGTTCAATCCCTGGGTCAGGAAGATCCCCTGGAGTAGGTAATAGCAACCCACTCCAGTATTCTTGCCTGGGAAATTCCATGGACTGAGGAGCCTGGTGGGCTAATGTCCATAGGGTTGCAAAAAAGTTGAACGTTGACTTAGCAACTAAACAACAACTTTATATCTGCGCTTGAAAGTTCCATCAAACAGGAATTAGAAATATTCTCCCAAAATTCCAGAAAGTTCCAAAAAGCAAAACATTGCCCAAGTGATGGCAACTATATACATAGTATTTACATTGTATTTACAGCTGTTTACATAGCATTTACATTGTATTAGGTATTATAAGTAGTCTAGAAATGATATAAAGTAGACAGGAAGATATTCTTAAGTTAAATGCAAATACTTCACCATTATATATAAAGGACTTAAGCATCTGCAGATCTGAGGGGAACCTGGAATCAATCCCCAATGGATACCAAGGGATGGCTGTTCATTTTTAGTTTAAATTCCAGGTGGAAAAATACATGTAGTGGCTATTGTCGCTAAATAACTATGCTCTGATTTCTTTAATATCTGATCAAAAATATTAATGAAGAATCTTCCTTGATTCATACAGATTTAGAACTAAAATTATGTCTTTTACCGATAAATTATTGTGAAATGCACTACTCACCCTTACATCACGCATGTTAGTAATTTCTTTTTTAATCTGCAGGCATGTATCTCTAAAAAATTAGGACACTACTCTTTAACCATAATTTATAACCCTGCAGAAAAATAACATTCAGTTCAGTTCAGTTAGGTCACTAGGTCATGTGCGACTCTTTGCGACCCCATGAACCATAGCACGCCAGGCCTCCCTGTCCACCAACTCCCGGAGTCCACACAAACCCATGTCCATTGAGTCAGTGATGCTATCCAACCATCTCATCCTCTGGCGTCCCCTTCTCCTGCCCTCAATCTTTCCCAACATCAGGGTCTTTTCCAATGAGTCAGCTCTTCGCATCAGGTGGCCAAAGTACTGGAGTTTCAGCTTCAACATCAGTCCTTCCAATGAACACCCAGGACTGATCTCCTTTAGGATGGACTGGTTGGATCTCCTTGCAGTCCAAGGGACTCTCAAAAGTCTTCTCCAGCACCACAGTTCAAAAACATCAACTCTTCAGTGCTCTACTTTCTTTATAGTCCAACTGTCACATCCATACATGACCACTGGAAAAACCATAGCCTTGACTAGACGGACCTTTGTTGGCAAAGTAATGTCTCTGCTTTTCAATATGCTATCTAGGTTGGTCCTAACTTTCCTTCCAAGGAGTAAGCGTCTTTTAATTTCATGGCTGCAGTCACCATCTGCAGTGATTTTGGAGTCCCCCAAAATAAAGTCTGACACTGTTTCCCCATCTGTTTCCCATCAAGTGATGGGACCAGATGCCATGATCTTAGTTTTCTGAACGTTGAGCTTTAAGCCAAATTTTCCACTCTCCTCTTTCACTTTCATCAAGAGGCTCTTTAGTTCCTCTTCACTTTCTGCCATAAGGGTGTTGTCACCTGCATATCTGAGGTTATTGATATTTCTCCCGAAATCTTGATTCCAGCTTGTGCTTCCTCCAGCCCAGCGTTTGTCATGATATAGGGTGACATGAAGTAGGGTGACAGTATACAGCCTTGACGTACTCCTTTCCCAATTTGGAACCAGTCTGTTGTTCCCTGTTCAGTTGTTCCATGTCCAGTTCTAACTGTTGCTTCCTGACCTGCATACATATTTCTCAGGAGGCAGGTCAGGTGGGCTGGTATTCCCATCTCTTTAAGAATTTTCCATAGTTTATTGTGATCTACACAAAGGCTTTGACATAATCAATAAAGCAGAAATCGATGTTTTTCTAGAAGTCTCTTGCTTTTTCCATGATCCAGTGGATGTTGGCAATTTGATCTCTGGTTCCTCTGCCTTTTCTAAAACTAGCTTGTACATCTGAAAGTTCACGCTTTATGTATTGCTGAAGCCTGGCTTGGAGAATTTTGAGCATTACTTTACTAGCATGTGAGATGAGTGCAATAGTACAGTAGTTTGAGCATTCTGGCATTGCCTTTCTTTGGGGTTGGAATGAAAACTGACCTTTTCCAGTCCTGTTGGCCACTGCTGAGTTTTCCAAATTTGCTGGCATATTGAGTGCAGCACTTTCACAGCATCATCTTTCAGGATTTGAAATAGCTCACCTGGAATTCCATCACCTCCACTAGCTTTGTTCCTAGTGATGCTTTCTAAGGCCCACTTGACTTCACATTCCAGGATATCTGGCTCTAGGTGAGTGATCACACCATCGTGATATGAAGATCTTTTTTGTGCAGTTCTTCTGTGTCGTCTTGCCACCTCTTCTTAATATCTTCTGCTTCTATTAGGTTCCTACCATTTCTGTCCTTTATCGAGCCCATCTGCATAAAATGTTCCCTTGGTTTCTCTGATTTTCTTGAAGAGATCTCTAGTCTTTCCCATTCTGTTGTTTTCCTCTATTTCTTTGCATTGATCGCTGAAGAAGGCTTTCTTATCTCTCCTTGCTATTCTTTGGAACTCTGCATTCAAATGGTATATCTTTCCTTTTCTCCTTTGCTTTTCTCTTCCCTTCTTTTCACAGCTATTTGTAAGGCCTCCTCAGACAGCCATTTTGCTTTTTTGCATTTCTTTTTCTTGGGGATGGGCTTGATTCTAGTCTCCTGTACAGTGTCATGAACCTCTGTCCATAGTTCATCAGGCACTCTGTCTATAGATCTAATCCCTAAATCTATTTCTCACTTCCACTGTATAGTCATAAGCGATTTGATTTAAGTCACACCTGAATGGTCTAGAGGATTTCTCCACTTTCTTCAATTTCAGTCTGAATTTGGCAACAAGGAGTTCATGGTGTGAGCCACAGTCAGCTCTGGTCTTGTTTTTGCTGACTGTATAGAGCTTCTCCATCTTTGGCTGCAAAGAATATAATCAATATGATTTCAGTGTTGACCATCTGGTGATGTCCATTGCTTCAATTTTATGAGTTCTTCAAATAGGCAGTCAGTGTTTACATTTCTCCACTGTCTTCTGTTTATTTGGAGTTTGAATTGGAATGCAAGATTCAAACATTGACTGAGGTTGAAAAGGCTGTTATGTCTTTTTTAATCTGCAGATAACCCTCCATCTCTCAGTTTTTCTCCTCACAGTTTTTGTTGATAACAGCAGGTCATTTGTCCTGTAAAGCATCACAGTCTGATTTTGCTGCTATTGTGTAGCATGTTACTCTGATTTTGAACTTTCTGTATATTAGTGATTAGGTCCAGAAGTTTGATAAGAGTCCATTTTGATTTTTATGAGCAGCGTTTTAGAAATGGCGTTGTGTGCTCCATCAGGCAGTAGGCACTGTCTAGTGTCTCTTTTTGTGATGTAAACAGCCATTGAAAATTACGGCCTAGATACATTATTTTATCGTTATAAAATGTAAAGTTTCCTTTTTATCAGTTGTCTGATTTCTCTGAGGAATAGTTTTTAGAGAAAAAGCCAGATTATTGAATATTTCTCTTATTTACCAATTTTCAAAATAAAGAGTTGTTTACTAACTGTACAAAGGTGACTATGAGATGAGGTGCTTTTTGTTTTTTTTTTTTAATTTTGATTTTGATTTTAATTTGGTTTTTGGTTTTTAATTTGGTTTTGGTTGTGAATGAACTTGTGAACATAAGTATATTTGAGATAACTTCAATCCATTGCAGATACTATATCCTTCTTAATGTTCAGATTGTCCCATCTTTGGCCAGTGAAGGCCTGTTCAACCTGGATGTGATCTAATTTGTCTTTGATAACTTCCTTTCTCCCTGTTAGATGAAATGTTCTGGACTTAATTTGTGTATTTCCTGCCCTATACGGGGAATCAACTGTTTGTCCAAGGACAGTTCAGTTCAGTTCAGTCACTCAGTCTTGTCCAACTCTTTGTGACCCTATGAACCACATCACGCCAGGCCTCCCTGTCCATCACCAGCTCCTAGAGTCCACCCAAACCTATGTCCATTGAGTCGGTGATGCCATCCAACCATCTCATCCTCTGTTGTCCCCTTCTCCTCCTGCCCTCAATCTTTCCCAGAATCGGGGTCTTTTCAAATGAGTCAGCTCTTCGCATCAGGTAGCCAAAGTACTGGAGTTTCAGCTTCAACATCAGTCCTTCCAATGAACACCCAGGACTGATCTCCTTTAGGATGGAGTGGTTGGATCTCCTTGCAGTCCAAGGGACTCTCAAGAGTCTTATCCAACACCACAGTTCAAAAGCATCAATTTTTCTGCACTCAGCTTTCTTTATAGTGCAACTCTCACATCCATACATGACCACTGGAAAAACCATAGCCAGGACATCTGATGTCTTTTAATGGGAAATGATATTTAATCTGGGCTTCAGGAAGTATCCATTGCTTTTACATTGGCTCTTGTTTCTAGGACTTTTCAGTGAAGAGACTAGAAAAACCATGCTTCAGAAAAACCATGTTTCATGTTCAGAACAACCTTCTCAACTTTTAGATCGTAAATTACACATTTTGTTGTCTTCTGCACTTTAATATTTTAACTTTTTGATCCATCAGTAATTTAGTTTCTGTGTAAAGTGAAGTATGATTGTTGTTTTCCAAATGACTAATATTTGACTAGTTCATTTTTCCCTTAGGTATTTGAATGGCCACCTTTGATATGTACTTAATTTCTGTATGCTTTTTCTGTTTCTGAATTACTTGTTATCCCAATGGTCTCTGTCCTTATCATACTGTCACTTTCAATTTTGACGTTGGGTGGCAAGTTCCTCCTCCTAATTTCCCCTTTCAGTGTTTCTCATTTTTTCAAGCACTTACCTTGTATCAGGCACTGTGTTAATTTTCAAAATTAAAGTGATATATAAATCAGACTTGGTACCTACACAGATATTTATCCTGTTTTCAAATGAACTTTAGAATTTCCAGAGATTCCCCCAGGGAACCATGTTGGGATTTTTATTTAATTGCTTTTAATGAATGGCTATTTTTGTTTGTTTTTAGGTAGTGAATATTTTTTCAATATTGAGTATTTTTTTCCTTAGAAGGAAAAAGTATCATTCCATGGTATTATAGTCTTTTTCAACCCAGTATAGGGTTGAATATTTGTTCCCATAAATTCTACAACTTTTGTAATTTTATTGCTAGTCATAGTTTTTATTTCTTGTTATTCATAAATGATCTTAACTTCCACTGTATTTTTAAGTGGTGGTGGTTTTCTATATTTATGCCTTAGTTAGTCCTCTCATCCAATTATAATATCGAGTGTTTCCAGAACAGCTATATAATCAATTCAGTTCAGTCGCTCAGTCTTGTCCGACTCTTTGAGACCCTATGAATCACCAGGCATGCCAGGCCTCCCTGTCCATCACCAACTCCCGGAGTTTACCCAAACTCAGGTCCATTGAGTCGGTGATTCCATCCAGCCATCTCATCCATTGTCTTCAGTATTCTATCATTTTGCCTTTTCATACTGTTCATGGGGTTCTTAAGGCAGGAATACTGAAGTGGTTTACCATTCCCTTCTCCCGTGGACCACATCCTGTCCGACCTCTCCAGCATAACCTGCCCGTCTTGGGTGGCCCCACATGGCATGGCTTAGTTTCATTGAGTTAGACAAGGCTGTGGTCTATGTGAGCTATATAATAGTAGTGGTAATATTTATCTTATTTCTTCAAAAAAATTCATAGACTTTTAAAATATTTTATTTTTAATTGAAGGATTGTGTTGGTCATTCAGTCGTATTTGACTCTTTGTGACCCCGTGGACTGTAGCTCACCAGGCTCCTCTGTCCATGGCATGCTCCAGGCAAGAATACTGGAGTGGGGAGCCATTCCCTTCTCCAGGGGATCTTCCAGACCCAGCGATTAAACCCAGGTCTCCCACGCTGCAGGCAGATTCTTTGCTGTCTAGCCACTGGGGAAGCCCAATTGAAGGATGATTGGTTTACAATATTGTGTTGGTTTCTGCCATACGGCAGCACGAATCAGCCATAGCTGTATATATGTCCTCTCCCTCTGGAACCTCCCTCCCACCTCCCACCCCATCCCACCCCCTAGGTTGTCACAGAGTCCCAGTTTGAGTTCCCTCAGTCATATAAGAAATTCCCACTGGCTATCTATTTTCCATATGGTATTGTGTATGTTTCCGTGCAATTCTCTACATTCGTCCCACCCTTTCCTTCCCCCTCTCCTTGTCCATAAGTCTGTTCTTTATGTCTGCATCTTTATTACTGCCCTGAAAATAGATTTATCAATACCATCTTTCTAGATTCCATTTAAATGTGTTAATATACAATATTTGATTTTCTCTTTCTGACTAAACTTCACTCTGTATAATAGACAGGCTCTAGGTTCATCCCCTTCTTAGCACTGACTCAAACATGTTCCTTTTTATGGCTGAGTAATATTCTGGTCTGTGTGTGTGTGTGTGTGTGTGTGTGTGTGTGTGTGTGTGTACACGTATACCACAGCTTCCATGTCCTGCTGCTAAGTCACTTCAGTCGTGTCCGACTCTGTGTGACCCCATAGATGGCAGCCCACCAGGCTCCCCCGTCCCTGGGACTCTCCAGGCAAGAACACTGGAGTGGGTTGCCATTTCCTTCTCCAATGGCATGAAAGTGAAGTCGCTCAGTTGTGTCCGACTCTTAGCGACTCCATGGGCTGCAGCCTACCAGGCTTCTTTGTCCATGTGATTTTCCAGGCAAGAGTACTAGAGTGGGGTACCATTGCCTTCTCCTTCCATGTCCTAGCTATTGTAAATAGTGCTGCAGTGAAAACTGGGGTACATGTGTCTTTTTCAGTTATATTTTTCTCAGGGTATATGCCAAATAGTGGGATTGTTGGGTCATATCATAGTTTTATTCCTAGTTTTTTTTAAGGAATCTCCATACTGAATAGACTGTTTTTTAAAGCAGTTCTAGGTTTATAGAAATGTTGAACCTATAGTGCAGGTTTTCTCATATACTTTCTCTTCCTTGCACAGTTTCCCCTAATATTAACGTCTTGAATTAGTGTAGTATATATGTTATGAATGATGACTAGAACTAACTAAGTCCATAGTTTCCATTAAGATTCACTCTTTGTGTTATATACACTTCTCTGGATTTTGACCGTGCATATCATGGATCTACCGTTATAGTGTCATACAGAATATTATTACCACTCTGAAAATCTTCCGTTCTTCACATAGTCATTTCTCCTAACTGCCTCCCTTTCTAACCCCTGCTAAAATCCTGATTTTTTTTTTCACTATCTCTGTATAGTTTTGCCTTTTCCAGACTGTCATGTAATTGGAATCATACAATATGCAGCCTTCTAGGATTGACTTCTTTCACTTAGCAATAAGTATTTAAGGTTCTTCCATGCCTTTTGTGGCTTGATCACTTATTTTTATTGCTGAATGATACTACATTGTATGGATGTACCAGTTTGCTTACTCATTCAACCATAGAAGGACATTTTGGTTACTTTTGGTTTTGGACAAGTATAAATAAAGCCACTATGGTAATACTATATTTAACATTGTAAGACACTATCAAACTGTTTTCCAAAGTGGCTGGGCCGTTTTGCATTCCACCAATATAATGAATGAGAGTTCTGTTGCTCCATATCCTCACCAGCATTTGATACGATCAGCTTTTTCGATTTTAGCCGTTCTATATCTCATTTTAATTTGTATTACCTTAATGACAAAAGATGTTGAGTATTTATGCTTATTTACAATTTGTATATTCTTTTTGGTGGGGTGCCTGTTTAGATTTTTAATTCATTTTTTAATTGGGCTGTTCACCAAGTTTTTAGTAATCCGTTGGTATTAAACTTTGTCAGATGCTTTTTCTATATCTGTTGATATAATTACACAATTTTTCTTCCTTAGGCTTTTGGTGTGGTGGATTAGATTAATTAAATTTTGAATATTGAACCAGCCTGTCATACCTGGAATAAATAAATTTTTTTTTTCCAGCTTTCCTTAAGATACTTATTCAGGGCTTCCCTTGCGGCTCAGCTGGTAAAGAATCCACCTGCAATGCGGGAGACCTGGCTTCGATCCCTGGGTTGGGAAGTTTCCCTAGAGAAGGGAAAGGCTACCTACTCCAGTATTCTTGCCTGGAGAATTCCATGGACTATATAGTCCATGGGGTTCCAAAGAGTCGGACTTGACTTAGTGACTTTCACTCACAGTTGGCCTCAATGGCTTAGCGAAGGAGTAAAGCAGGGTAGGGAGGCCACACTGACAAAGTGAATCATTCATTTCATTCATTTTTGATTAGTATATAGTTCTTTTTATACATCGCTTGCTTTGATTTGTGATTGTTTTTCACATCTGTGTTCATGAGAGATACTAGTCTGTAGTTTTTCTATCTTTGTGTGATTTTAGTACTACAGTAATTCTAGCCTTAGAGAATGATTTAGGAATATTCACTCCACTTCCATTTTCTTTAGGAATCCTAGAAAATTGGTATCATTTCTACCTTAAATGTTTGGTAGAATTCACCAGTGAAAGCATCTAGGTCTAGTGCTCTTTTTTGTCTTTGGAAGGTTATTAATTCAGTTTCTTTCAGATTATCTGCTAATCCTTGTGGAGTTTTGGCAGATTATGTCTTTTTTGTTCCATTTCATCTAAGTATCAAATTTGTGGCATAAAATTATTTATAATATTCCTTTATTATGCTTTTTATCAGGGGTCCTCAACCTCAGAGCCAAAGACTGGTACTGGTCCGTGGCCTGTTAAGAACCAAGCCACACAGGCCGCACAGTAGGTGGCGAGTGACAGGCCAGCACGTAAAGCTTCACGTGTTTACAGCTGCTCCCATCGCTTGCATTACTGCCTGAGTTCCACTTCCTGTTCATCGAGTTCAATAAATGTAATTTGCTTGAATAATCTCAATACCTTCCCCAGTTCGTGGAAACATTGTCTTCCACTGAACTAGTCTCTAGTGCCAAAAAGGTTGGGGACCACTGCTTTTAATACCTGTGGGCTCAGTACCTATAGCCCCGCAGCCCCCTTATATCTGGTATTAGTAATCTGTATTTTCTTTGACTTATTTTCTTGCTTAAGCTGGCTAGAGGTTTATCTTTTTCAGCTTCTGGTTTTGTTGATTTTCTTTCTTGATTGTCTGTTTTCCTTTAATTGATTTTTACTCTGACTTTTATTCTTTTCTTTTGTTTGCTTTGAGTTTACATTGCTCTTCTTTTTCTAGTTTCCTAAGATGGAAGTTTAGATTACTGATTTTAGATGGTCTTTTCTAATACATACATTTAATGCTATAACTTTTCTCTGTATACTCTATTAGCTGTAGCCCACAAATTTAGATAAGTTGTATTTTCATTTTCAATTAGTTAGAATGTTTTAGAAGTTTGTTGTTTGATCTGCAGATATTTTGAGACATTTCAGCTCTCTCTTTGTTAGTGGTTTCTAGTTTAATTCCATTGAGATCTTAAAGCTTATTTTATGTTATTTGTATTATTTTAAATTTGTTAAGGTATGTTTTATATGGTCTATTTTGGTGAATGTTCCTTTAAGCATGAGAAAAATGTGTTTTCTGCTATTATTGAATGAAGTCTTATATAAATGTCAGTTAAATCCAATTGATTGATGGTGCTGTGTAGTTCAACTATATCCTTACTGATATTCTGCCTGCTCGAATTACCAGTTACAAGTAGAGGTGTGCTGAAGTCTCCAAATACAATGGTGGATTTTTCTATTTCTCCTTGCAGTTCTATCAGATTGTGCCTCATATTTTGATGCCTTGTTTTAGAATTATATACCTTAAGAATTATCTTTGTGAAGAATTGACATGTTTATCATTATGTAATAATGTCCCTCATAGTATCCTTGCTTTCAGGTCTGTTTTTATGAAATTAATGTAATTAATCCAGTTTTCTTTTGATTAGTGTTAGCATGGCACCCCACTCCAGTCCTCTTGCCTGGAAAATCCCATGGACGGAGGAGCCTGGAAGGCTGCAGTCCATGGGGTCACTGAGGGTTGAACACGACTGAGCGACTTCACTTTCACTTTTCACTTTCATGCACTGGAGAAGGAAATGGCAACCCACTCCAGTGTTCTTGCCTGGAGAATCCCAGGGACGGGGGAGCCTGGAGGGCTGCCGTCTGTTGGGTCGCACAGAGTCGGACATGACTGAAGTGACTTAGCAGCAGCATGGTATATATTTCTCCTTTGCTCTACTTTTAGTCTGTGCCTTTTCATTTAACCACACATTGTTTTATATTTACTTTGCCAGTCTTTGTCTCTTAATTAGTATATTTAGACCAGTCATATTTAAAATGATTATTGATACAATTGTATTAATGTCTATCATATTTGTAAATGTTTTCTGTTTATTCCACTGTTTGTGTTTCTTTTGTCCATGTTATTCCTCTCTTTTCTTTTAATTGAGTACTTTATATGGTTCCATTTTCTTCTCTCTCTTAGTATAATTGCTTCTTTGAAAATTTTTTATGGTTTTCCTAGAGTTTGAAATATATATTTATAGGTATTCTAAGTGTACTTTCAAACAACATATGGCTTCCTGGATATTTTAGGTACCTTGTACCAGAGTATTCGTCTTTCCTAGTGTCCCTTATGCCATTGTTGTCCTTGATTTTACTTATCCAGAAGTTATAATTGCCAAATACATTGTTGCTTTATCAATATTTTGAACAATCATTAGTCTGTTAGATCAGTCGATAGAAATACGAAATATTTTATCTCCGTTTGTTCCTTCTCTAACACCCTTCCTTTCTTTATATAGATCTTAGTTATTTTTACCTCTACCACTTTCTCTGTCTCTAAAGAACTTCTTTTAACATCTCTTGTAGTCAGATGTACTGTGCAAACGCACTCAGTTTTTGTTTATCCAAGAAAGTCTTTATTTCTCCTTCACTTTGCAAAGACAATTTTGTGTACACAAAATTCTAGGTTGATGAATCTTTTTCTTTCAACATTTTATAGAAATTTTTCACGCTACTCTTTTTCCTTGCATAGTTTCTCAAGAAGCATCCAGGATAATCTTATCCTTGTTCTCTTAGTAAGGATTTTTTCTCTCTGGCTTCTTTCAAGATTTTTTTGTCCTTGGATTTTAGCAGTTTGAATAAGAAATGCTTAAGTGTAGTTTTTTTTTACATTTAGCCTATCTGATGTTCTGTGAGTTTCCTAGATCTGTGGTTTGATGTGTTGTTAATTTTAGAAAATTCTCAGCCGTTCTTACTTCAAGTATTTCTTGTTTTTTCTCTCTTTCCTCTCCTTCTGCTATTCCCAATATACGTATGTTATACCTTTTGTAATTGTCTCACAGTTCTTGGACATTCTCTTTCTGTTTTTTTCAATTCTTCTTTTCTCTTTCTTCTTCAGTTTGGGACATTTCTGTTGACATATGTTCAAGCTCATCAATTCTTTGGCCATGTCTAGTCTACTGATGATTTTCATCAAAGGCATCCTTTGTTTCAGTTGTTTTTTTTTTATTTTATTTCTAGCATTTCCTTTTGATTCTTAATATCTCCATTTCTCTGCTTACATTACTCATCTCTTCTTACATGGTACACCTTTTTTGATTAGCATCTTAACCTATTAATCATAATCATTTAAAATTCCCAGGGTGATAATTCTGGGAATTATCTCTGCCATGCCAATTAATCTCTGCCATGCCTGAGTCTGGTTCTGATGCTTGTATTATATTTTCAGTCTGTAGTTTAATTTTGCTTTAACACATAGCATGTCTTTTTGTTGAATGTTGGATGTGCATCACTTAATAGGAACTGAGATAAATAGACTTTCGGTGTGAGTTTTGTGTTTGTTTAGCAAGGAGTTATGCTTTGTTAATGTTTGCTGTTGTGTTTGGGTTTCCTTAGATATTCCTTTTAAAGTAGAGTCTGTATCTGACAGCTCTCTCAGTTGTAATCCTCAGTTCTGTTGGAACACTGCTTATGAAGTGATAGCATACTAGGCAGGGGAAACGTTCTCATGATTAAATTTTACCTTTTTGAAAGGTGGATTTGAGTCTCTGGAGCTATGACTTTGAGAAGAGTTTCATAGCCATTGTTTTTCTCCCCTTATATGAGACAGGGAATCTGAAGGGGCTCAAATTATGTTTGCTTTTCCCCTAGGTCAGATAAGGCTCTGGTAATTTTTCTTGAGAGCAGGCCTTAATTAAGGAGAAAAGAACACCCCAGGCATATTTTAAAATGTTACTTTCTCCCTCTACCTGTTGTAAGTATTAGGGAGTTTTTTCCCAGTCTACCAGGAGAACCTGCTAGGGTTCCTAGATATAAAACTCACAAAAGTGTGGGCTTTCCCTAGAGATTGGCCCTTCAGGATTTTTTACCTTTCAGGATAGTCCATACTGGGTCTCCGTCAATTCATGGTTTCTGCTTCAGTATTCCTCTCAGTTACTGATTTAAGCAATTATTTCTGTTTCTTTATATTCAGCAGTCTACTTAGTTTTCAGGGAAACAGTTTGCCTTGTGACCTCAGTTCTCTGATGATTTTAAATGTTGTTAATTTTCATTTTGTTCCACAGTTTTTCTTGTTCTGAGGATGGGAGTGACAACTTCCAGGCTCTATATGTCTGAACAGAAACTAGAAGTCCTTATTCTTATCTTTATTCTTATTAATATATTGTCAGCATGATGTTAACATCAGTTTATAATTGAAATATATAATGTATTGTTATAGTTTGTCTTTGATCTCTTGTTTGTTTTTACCTTGCTTTGTTCTTTCAAACACTGAGTACCAAAGACTACTTGAAGATGGTACCTGAAACCAAAAAGTTACATACTATGAGACCAATTTGCAAATTGTATTGAAGTCCTTTTCAGTGTTCCTTAAAATATTTGGTAAAAGAATTTCTTGGGGTCAGAAATCTAGCCTGTAGCTTATTAAATAAACTTTGTTCTTTGAGAGTTGTGTACACAATAAGGAGAATTAGGTACAAATGCTAATCTCAAACCTAGTATTCTTTCAGAATTTTCTAACATTTAAAGAAAAAAATCATAGTATAATGGATGGTGTGTATAAAAGTGTAATGCCTCAGTTTTTACCTAGTAATGAATGTGTACAAATTACCCAAGTAAACAGTCATGTGTTCTAGGATAGTAGAAAAAAATCAGATCTTTAGTGTTAGACATACCTGTTTTCAAATCCCAACTCTTGCCACATGGCTCTAGAAACTATGGCTCTAGAAAGTTATAGTAAGCTTAAAAGCTTGTTTCCTCAGCAGTATAGTGGTGATAGTTTTGCCTTCTTCAGAAGGCTATCACAGAATTCAAGTAAGATGATGTTTGTGAATATATGAGTACATAATAAGTTCTGAACAAACAGAACTTCATATAAAAAGAGGTGCTTTATACTGTGTTCAGCTTTGTCGAGAATGGTATGAAGTAGTATACTGCCGTAACTTTCAAAGAATTCAAGTAAAAATCCAAAGATTCGGTGTATTTGCATGCTTTATTTATCTTATTGAAAATAAACAAACACACACACCATTCAGTGTTATCTCCAAGCTTCTGTTTAGTTTATTAAGCATAACATTATCGTAATGCCTAACTTGTTCAAATATGTTTCCATACTACTTTTCAACTGTGAACTATTATTTTATCCCATATTCAGATTTTACTGGAGGGTTCACATTTTAAAAGCATATTTAACCAAGATCCCTGACAATACATTTTCTATTTTGCTATATAAAATATGTAACTGCATTACAGAACAGTAGGTTAGTAATAAGTTGGTTGTTAATAATATTCTACTATTATTAATATTTTATTTTTATTGATATTATTACTTATTAGGAGGAAAAGAAGCAGAGCCAAAGACTGTTGGTTTTGGCTGTCTTCCACTGGAACCCTCTTCCTCAGTTGAGATACTTTGAGTATTACTCAGTACATAAATTGAGTATTACTGGGAGGTACAATCTCTTTCTCTAAAAGCCAAAAATAGACCACATACTTGCATCTTTCCTCATTTTCTTTGGCAACTAAGCCAGTCAGTCAGTTGTTTCTATCTGTGGCTTTGAATCTGGGCTGACTGGGGCAAAGAAGCTGGGAGTAGAGAATTCATGTCTGCAGCAACAGAAGCATTTAGTTCCCCACTAGTAATATTGCTTTTTACAACTAATAATACAGCTGTTTTAAAAACTGAAATGTGTTTGCAGTGTAGATTTTTTGATGTATCATTTAGTGCATTTATTAAATGCATATTTTGCTTTTAAATGAAAATTTTCCTGCAGAGTATCACATGTGTTTTAAGTCAAATTAAATTTTTTTGCAGGAAGAGGGCTATTAAGAGGGACATGGAATACGTTTTGGTCATTAAGGAAAAATAACTTGCCAAGAAATTGAGCAATTAAGAAAACTGTAAATGTGCTATTTTCAGCCCTTTTAGTTTTGTTTTAAAGACAGAGGAAATAATCTTAGCTTTATAGCTACAGATGTTTGTTTTTAAACTGTTCTTTTACATATAGTGAAAGTGAAGTTGCTCAGTCGTGTCCGACTCTTTGCGACCCCATGGGCTGTACCCTACCAGGTTCCTCTGTCCATGGGATTTTCCAGGCAATAGTTCTGGAGTGGATTGCCATTTCCTTCTCCAGGCGATCTTCCCAAACCAGGGATCGAACCTGGGTCTCCTGCATTGTAGACAGACACTTTACCGTCTGAGCCACCAGGGAAGACTCGTTCTTTTACATATGGTAAAAAAGTATATATTATAATATTTTAATGATTTTACCATTTACCATTCTTTTACATATGGTAAATCATTTAAATATTATAATATATACTATTAATATATAACCTCCTGCATTGATTGAAGAATTTTAAATAATGACATCTTAAAGTAATAGAAAAAGTGTACTTTATCTACTTCACTTATGTTTTCATGATGCCTAAGTGTTTGATGGTAGGAAAAATGATATTAGTAATCATACGTTCAGTTCAGTTCAGTTCAGTTGCTCAGTCATGTCTGACTCTTTGCGACTCCATGAATCACAGCACACCAGGCCTCCCTGTCCGTCACCAACTCCTGGAGTTTACCCAAACTCATGTGCATCGAGTCAGTGATGCCATCCAGCCATCTCATCCTCTGCATCTCATCCTCTGTCATCCCCTTCTCCTCCTGCCCCCAGTCCCTCCCAGCATCTGGGTCTTCTCCAGTGAGTCATTTCTTCGCATGAGGTGGCCAAAGTATTGGTATGCTACTGCTGCTGCTGCTAAGTCGCTTCAGTCATGTCCGACTTGTTGCAACCCCATAGACGGCAGCCCACCAGGCTCCCCCGTCCCTGGGATTCTCCAGGCAAGAACACTGGAGTGTGTTGCCATTTCCTTCTCCAATGCTTAAAAGTGAAAAGTGAAAGTGAAGTCGCTCAGTCGTGTCCGACCCTCAGCAACCCCATGGACTGCAGCCTTCCAGGCTCCTCCATCCATGGGATTTTCCAGGAAAGAGTACTGGAGTGGGGTGCCATTGCCTTCTCTGAAAGTATTGGTATAGATTATACCAATAATGTCATGGTTTTTGGCTTTTAAAAGTTCTGGTAGTAAGTGTTTTAACCTCAAGTGTTTGCTTAGGGGAATTAAAATCAGAAAACTTGCACCTAGTAGCCTTATTGAATAACTTGTTCAGTTGAACCAAACAGCTTTTCACTAGGATAAAGGAAAAAAAGAATTTGGCTGAAGGGGATTTCAGTGAAAGAATAAAGGCTAATCCTGAGCTTTAGCTGTGACTATTTGAGTAATGAGCAGGAGATTAGGCATTATAAATTGTATTGATGATGTAATTGAAAATAATATATATATATATATATATATATATATATATATATATATCTTTGAAAGATGGCCAGTGACTGAGAAAAAGTGTTGGATATATTTACTATAATAAATGTACTAGGTATTAAATTTTGTATCACTTTGCCAGATACTGTAAATCTAGTTTCTATCTTTTGAGAAAGTAACAGGATCCAAAAAAAAGTGTTTCTACTGTTTTTAGTTGGAGTAGCATTTATATTGTTATGCTTTAGTATAAGATTCAGGAGAAACAGAAAGATAGAAGATGCAAAAGAAGGGATAGTTTATGAAGAAACAAAATAGAATTCAGTATGTAAGTGAAGGAGTTAACCCTGGACACAGTGGCTACTTCTGGCTAATATCCAAAGGAAGGAAAAATGATTAATGACAGAAGATGTAATATAAAGAAAAAGGAAGTTAAGGAAGCTCTAACAGAGTAACAAATTCTTTCAGTAATAGCCCGTCCCCCCACCCAGAGATGTAAAAATCACTTAGTTCAGAAATTCACACGAATACAGGTGAAGATGAGCTCTAACAAGATTGAAGTTCAGTGTTTAACAAAAGGTGAAAAGTTTGGAGCAGGCTGTGGGGAGTGGTTTTGGGTGCAGAAATTAATAAAATGAGTTGTGAGTAATAGTTGATAATAGGGACCATTAACATGGAGATAGACTAATAAACTTTACTGAACAAGGTATGACAGTGTTGAAATAGCTGGGGAAAAGATCTCAGAGTACATGATTAACAAGATGGGCAAGGTTAAAATGAAAGGTTACCACTGCTACCACTACAACATCTACTACTAATAATAATGATTATGTTGATAATAGCTCTCATTTATTGTTGGCATACTATTTGCCAAATAATTTTACATGTATCACCATATTTAATTCCAACAGCCATCCTGAAAGCTAGAGTAACAATAAGTAAAATGAGTTTTGGAGTGAAGTTATTTGCTTAGTTGCTCTACCTGTGGTTGTTTGACCCCAAAGTGTGTGGGAGGAGGAGGGGAAGCAACCTTCACATTGTACATGCCAGAAGTTGCATATTTATTACAACAGTTTTTCACAGATGGTGATAAAGCATCTTAAGGAAGGACATTCTTTTTATTTGTACAAAGGCATCATATAACCATATGGCAGTGGTATATAAAATTATATTAGTAACAGACCCAGTTACTTAGACTCACAGACATAGAAAACAAACTATGGTTATGGAAAGGGAAAGGAAGTGGGGCATGGATAAATTAGGAGTCTGGAATTAACAGATATAGCTTACTATTATATAAATTAGGCAAATAGCAAGGTCTTACTATATTCAGTGAAAGTGAAAGTCACTCAGTCATGTCTGACTCTTTGCAACCCCATGGACAGGCTTCTCCATCCATGGGATTTTTGAGGCAAGAGTACCAGAGTGGGTTGCTGTTTCCTTCTCCTGGGGATCTTCTCAACCCAGGATCGAACGGGGGTCTCCCGCATTGCAGGCAGATGATTTACCCTCTGAGCCACCAGGGAAACCATTATGGAAAAGGATATGAAGAAGAATATGTATATAACCGAATCACCTATTGTATACCAGAAACTAACACAACATTGTCAATCAACTCTGCTTCAATTAAAAAAAACAAAACACCTCAGTTTTGTTTAAAAAACACAAGACAAAGTGAAGACTTATGGTGCCTCAGCAGTAAAAAACCTGCCTGCAGTTCAGGAAATGTGGACTTGATCCCTGGGTCAGGAAATCCACCGGAGAAGGAAATGACAACCCACTCCAGTATTCTCGCCTAGGAAATCCCTTGGACAGAAGAGCCTGGTGAGCTACAGGCCATGGGCTCGCAAAGAGTCGGACACAACTTAAGATTAAACAGCAACAACAACCAAAGTGTTAGCAGTTTAGATAATTGAATCCCAGGAAATTTTTATTTTCATTTGGTTGCCTTTATGAAATTTTCTCATCTCTTTAAATGAACGTGTTGCTTGTTTCAGGGGACCGGGTAGGTTGTTGATAGAAAAGTAGAAGTAAGGGAAATTGTTTGGACACAGTGGTAGACATTAGTGACATCCCACTGCATGTCTTATTCTTCCCCATCTCAGAAAAAAATAAAGTTCCCTGAAAACTCATTGTTTTAATTTGAAATTACATTTATGCATTTTAAGTCCAAATATTCCACTTAGTGGATTTGGAAACCTTAATTTCTTTCCACCTTCATGTGATCATTGTAGCCAGCTTCATCACTGTTTTAGAACTTTACCTTGTACCATATTCAGTTAAAGTCTGGCTTGTATGACTTAAACAGTTAGATGAATAGAGAGAAAATAGAATTAGGATGAGTGGAAACACCATAGGTAAAAGGGACATAATAGACCCTGTGTTTAGCAGGTAAATTGAGCACTTAAAAATTCTGTTGTCTTAAAACCACATGCACACAGAGTTGTGTGTGTTTAGTAGTTTAAATTGATTTAAAGAAGGACTAACTGCATTCTTTTTTCTTTTAACCAGTAGATTCATCAATTTTATGTATTGTAAATAAACTCGCTTCATTTAATGTATTACAAAATAGTTTAAAATAGATAACATTTTGACTCTGACAAGTCAGTGCATTTGGAGTTTGATTTGTGTGTTTGTCTGGTGTGTGTAAATGGTTTTACTTTTCAGTTAATAAATTAAGAGTATTTAGATAAAATCTTAAAAGTAAAATGAGACCTGTCTTCTTGTGATAGTAGTGTTCCAGTCATTATTTCATATTAATGAAATAGAATTATGAGTGAAAGTGTTAGTTGCTCAGTTGTGTCCAGTTCTTTGTGACCTCATGGACTGTACCCCACCATGGAATTCTCCAGGCAAGAGTACTGGAGTGGGTAGCCATCCCCTTCTCCAGAAGATCTTCCCAACCCAGGGATCAAACCTGGATCTCCCTCATTGCAGGCAGATTCTTTATAACTATTGTTTTGTACTTTTTGACCTATTTCATATCCTGCCCCCCATCTCCTGCCTCTGACAACCACCAGTCTCTTCTCTTTACCTGTGACCTTAGTGGGAGGGTTTGGGTTTTTTTTGTTATTCTTTTTTTCACCTTCCACATATTAAATGAGTTCATATGATACTTGTCTTTCTTGGTTTGACATATTTCACTTAGCATGATTCCCTTGAGGCCGTCCAGATTACAGATGACAAGATTTTCTCCGTTCTTCATGGCAGTATAATATTTCTCTCATTTTCTTTCCATTCATCTGTTGATGGACCCGTTGATCAATCACAAAGTCATGTCCGACTCTTTGCAAACCCATGGACTGCAGCACACCAGGCTTCTCTGTTACTCACTTCTCCCAGAGTTTGCTCAGATTCATGTCCATTGAGTCGATAAGGCCATCCAGCCATCTCATCCTCTGTTACCCCCTTCTCCTCCTGCCCTCAATCTTTCCCAGCATCAGGGTCTTTTCCAGTGAGTCAGCTCTTCACATCAGGTGACCCAAGTATTGGAGCTTCAGTTTCACCATCAGTCCTTCCAGTGAATATTCAGGGTTGATTTCTCTTAGAATGGACTGATTTGATCTTTTTGCAGTTGAAGGGACTCTCAAGAGTCTTCTCCAGAACCACAGTTCGAAAGCATCAGTTCTTCAGTGCTCAGCCTTCTTTATGGCCCAACTCTCCCATCTCTACATGACAACTAAAAAAACCATAGCTTTGACTATACTGATCTTTGTCAGCAAAGTGATATCTATGCTTTTTAATGCACTGTTTAGGCTTGTCATGGATACTTAGGTTGTTTCTGTATCTTGGCTTTTGTAAATAATGCTACAGTGAACATGGGGGTGTACATATCTTTTCAAGTTAGTGTTTTCATTTATTTGCTAAATATCCAGAGTGGGAATTGCTGGATCATATGGTAGTTCTATTTTTAATATTTTGAGAAATCTCTATAGTTTTCACAGTAGCTACACCAGTTTACATTCTCACTAAGGGTGCACAGGGACAGGGGTTTTGTTTTTCTCCATATCCTCATCAACACTTCTTTCTTGTGTTTTTGATAGTAGTCTTCCTAACATATGTGAGGTAACATCTCATTGTGGTTTTGATGTTGATTTCTTCATGTACCTGTATGTCTTCTTTGAAAAAGTGTCTAATTAGAACCTCTACCCATTTAAAAATTTTGGGATTTTTGCTGCTGAGCTGTAGGCGTTCCTTATGTGCTTTGTATGTTAACCCCTTATGAGATGTATGATTTATAAATATTTTCTCACATTCAGTACATTGTCCTTTTACTTTGTTGATTATTTCCATTGCTTTCACAGATGCTTTTTAGTTTGATGTGGTCCCACTTATTTATTTTTGCTTATTTTTGTTTATTGTTGCTTTTGTTTTTAGTATCAGTATCAAATCTGCAGAAATCATTGCTGAAGCCTGTGTTCAGCAACTTAACACTTCTGTTTTCTTCTAGGACTTTTGTGATTTCAAACCTTACATTCCAGTCTTTAATCCATTCTGAGTTAATTTTTTTTTGTATGGTATAAAAGAGTAGTTGAGTTTCTTTTTTGTTGCATGTGGCTATGCATTGTTTCCAACATTTCTTATTAAGGCATTGTTTTCTATTATATATTTTTGACTTCTTTATCATAAATTAATTGATTATATATCCATGAGTTTATTTCTGGGCTCTCTCTGTTCTATGTGTCTGTTTTTATGCAGATGCCATACTGTTTTGATTACTGTAGCTTTGTAATATAGTTTGAAATTAGGGCACATGATGCCGCCAACTTTTCATGTTTCTAAGGATTGCGTTAGCTTTTTGGGAGCTTTTGCGATTCTGTACAAATGTTAGGATTAATTGTTCTATTTCTGTCAGAAATGCCATTGGAATTTTGGTAGGGAATGCATTTACTCTGTAGATCGCTTTGGGTAGTCACTTTAAACTATATTAATTCTTTGAATCCATGATAGTTTTATAATAAAACTATCAGAAATTATTTATATAGATGAAGTATTTATATAGATGGAATGAAATATGTCAGTTACAATGGTTTTTAACATCATCTTTTATACTTCAGTATTCAGTTCTTTTGATTAAAATTTATTTTAAAATGCCTATCATTTATTTCCTGAAGGAATATTAATTTGAAATATTATATATGTGCTCCACATCAGAAATTGGCTCAAATATAGACATGTTTATCTGACATCCATAAAAAATTCAATTCTGAGAGAGTTCTGCTATAAACTTTAAAGATATTGACTATATAAATATTTGAGTTAGTAGTTAGTAATTGAAGTCTTTTAATGTAGTCTTTGCTGTCTGGATTCCAGTATTCTCTCTCATTGCCATATATTCTATTTAACAAGGCAGTAGTACAGTGTCTGATTTTCTTCAGATTTCTGTCCTTGGCCAGATATACTAAGGTATTTGTATTATTAAACCTCAAGGTCTCTAACTGAGTAAGGTATGACGTTGGAGAAACGAGAGACATGACTTCTTAAACATGGATGGACATACAAAATGTGAATTCAACTTAAGAGCCAGACTCACCAAAGTTTATAGCATTTAGATTTTTAGATTGAATATGCTGGAGTTTATTATATGTGATATGAAATCTGGTAAATGCTTGAGCAGCTTCTAAAAGTACAACAGAGTATGGTATTTGTTTATGAGATTATGTTCTGTTGTGTTTTCAAATGAAATTTTATCTACTTTCAAGAGATTCTTAACTGACTTCCGTTGAAGTTAGGGAAATGAGAGTGAAATATTAAGCTTATATCTAATTACCAGAAGTGTTCAGAACTTTTGAGTATTTGACTTTTAAGTATAAGCAGAAATTTTAAAAATATTATTTGGAATGATATTTATCTGTACTGTTTTGCTCATTATTTGTTCTGGAGCTTTTGTATTAAGAGAGCAGGTTTTCTATTTTAAAGAACATATCTAAGTGTTAGAACATTTCTACTACTTCTATTTTTTGTAGGTGGTTTCAGACCCCCTCACAGGTTTTCTACCATGCAGCAACTGAACATGGAGGAAAAGACGTATATCCAGGGCAGTGTCTTTGGGAAGGTTGTGAGCCTTTTCAACGACAGAGGTTTTCTTTCATCACTCACTTACAGGTACACTTTCTTAATACTATTTGACTTGTAGCTCATTTAGTTGCATTAGAGATCTTGATGCTTATGTTTTTTGCTTCCGTTTTCTTAAAAAGGACAAGCACTGTTCAAAGGATGCTCTGCTTGCAGGATTAAAACAAGATGAACCAGGACAAGCAGGAAATCAAAAATCTTCTACCAAGTAAGGAACATGAGTTTACTTCCTGTTGTGCATTTAAATAAAAGACAAATCAGGAAACTAGGCAAAATAGCAATAAAAGGCAATTCAGCATGTCAGGAGACAGGAAACCTGGGTTGTAGTCCAGCTATGTATGTGACCCTGTTCAAAGTGCATAAGTGCCCTAGGAATCACTTTTTATATTGGCTGAACCACATGGTGTATAAGTACCTTGTAGCTCTAATATTTTGATTCCACTTTGCAGACAAGTCACTTGGTAGTAATGGCAGATGATCTATGAGAAATGCTTTGTAAATTGGAAATAAATATATGGTTCTTTGTCCTTTGGGAGAGGAGTTGAACATGTACTTGATAATGGCAGAGAGATTTATTCCTACAACTACTCCTGAGGAGAGGCTACAGTGGCATGTGATGGTCCAACGTAAAATGTATATGTCACATTTACTGTTTGTTATTCATTTACCTTTTATTTCCATGAACACTTATAATAACTTGTAGTCAAGTTCTGACTACAGTATCCACTACAGAATCCACTACTGTGGATTCCTGTAAGGTCCTTATTAAATTTACATAATGTCTCCTATTTTGTAGTTTCCAACTGAGGGCTTTAATTCTAAATAATACAGTCAGCCCTCCAGATCTTTAGGTTCAACACCGGAAGATTCAACCAACCAGGGATCAAAAATATTTGAAAAAAATTTTTTTCAGGAAATTCTAAAAAGCAAATTTGAATTTGCCATATACTAGCAACTATTTTGGAGAAGGCAATGGCACTACACTCCAATACTCTTGCCTGGAGAATCCCATGGGTGGAGGAGCCTGGTAGACTGCAGTCCATGGGGTCGCTAAGAGTTGGACACTACTGAGCGACTTCACTTTCACTTTTCACTTTCATGCATTGGAGAAGGAAATGGCAACCCACTCCAGTGTTCTTGCCTGGAGAATCCCAGGGATGGCAGAGCCTGGTGGGCTGCCGTCTATGGGGTCACACAGAGTCGGACACGACTGAAGTGACTTAGCAGCAGCAGCAGCAGCAACTATTTACATATCATTTGCATTGTACTGAGTATATAAGTAATCTGAATGATTTACAACACACAAGAGGATGTGTGTAGGTTATATGCAAATACTGCCATCGCTTGGTATCTGTCTGGGATTGGCTCTAGGATTTTGGTATCCTCAGGGGGTCCTGGAACCAGTCCCCCATGAATACCAAGGGATAGTTGTATTTTAATTATTATAATATGAAGATAAATTAATGTCAACATTTTTTGAGATATTGCTGTGTACTGAACATTATGCCAAACATAGGGAATTCTGAGGACACGGTTTAGTCTAACTTCAGAGAGCTGAAATTCTAGACAGAACTACAAGGGTGGGAATACCAGAAGCTGCTTACATACTTTATTCATCCCGTTATTTTTTATTCTCTCCATTACTATTCATGCCTCAGCTAGGCACTAAAATATGACATGAAGTATACATGACCAAGATATATTTTGCCATTCTCAAGTCTGGAGATACAATGAGAGATATAGATGATTCTTGTTAAATGGCATCAAATGCACAGGACACTGTGAAAGCCCACCTACACCAATGTAGGAGACCATAGAAGGCTTTGGATAGAAAGTGAATCCAAACTGAGATCTATAGAATGAGGAAAAAATAGCTGAGGCTTTCATAAGCCATAAACATGAGTTTAGATTTACCCTCAAAGCAGTGGAAAGTCACTTTTCTGCCAAATAGTTTTTTCTATAATTTTCACTGTACAGTTGACCCATGAACAACACAGGTATCAACTGGGAGGATCTGCTAACAGGTGGATGTTTGTCACAGTGAATACTGTGATGCTGTAGCATCTCTGGTTGGTTGAAGCCACAGATATGGAACTGCAGGTGTGGGGGTTCAAATGTAAAGTTATATGCATATTTTGGACTACAGGGAGAGTGGGTACCCAAACTCCCATGTTGTTCAAGGGTGAACTGTATTTAATTTGTATATATTAATGTAGCTTTCAGCCTCCCTGGTGGCTCAGATGGTAAAGAATCTGTCTCCAGTGCAGGAGACCCAGGTTCAATCCCTGAGAACCCACTCCAGTATTCTAGCCTGGTGAATCCCATGGACAGAGGTGTCTGATGGGCTACAATTCATGGGGTCACAAAGAATCGGACATGACTGACTGACTTTCACTTCACTTCTATGTAGCTAATAATAGTATGCTGCAGTATGTTTGATTTTGTTCAAATTTGGAGGGTTATTTTGGTATATCCGTTATAATAAAAAACCTTTGTCATTTATACATAGTCAATAATTTTTATCTGTGTTGATACATAGATCTTTATCTAGAGAAATCTATATGTAGATATAGACAAAATTGGCTTTCAATTTAGAGATTGCTTTTATGTTAACTTAATATTCAGAATTAGTTTACTCATGTAAAAAAATGCCAGAAATATCCCCACTTTACAGATGTGAAACCTGAAGCGCAAAGGGGCAAATGGAACAGTTCAAAGTCATGCAGCTAGTGAGGGGCAGGAACAGGACTTTCTCCCGGGAGCCAGTTCTCTCTCCAATGTTGCCTCAGCAGAATGCAACGGATACTGACTGATGCAGTTTTTCTGTGTGGCAAAGGAAACCTAGAGTAGTTTGAATCTGATTTTATATAAAATCTGTCTCTGCAGTCCCTCCATCTTTGCTAAAGGACAATAGAGCTATACTGAAATGATTGAAATTGGTTAATAAAAAATTCTATAAGATAGTAATAGTTTGAAATGTAGTAGTTAGCATAATTTCATGTTATTATCGTATTAGATGATCTTTTCCTGGGTGACCTATACATATACCAGTACACTCTTAGGAGATATATTTTACTTGTAGGTACCATTTAGCAAAACTAATATCCAGCTCAACTTGTAGACTATTCTTTGTTAACATCTTAACATTGCATTCAAAGATGTGAACTCAACTTTTAAGCTATTTATATGGGTTAAATTTATATATATATATGGGTTGTATTTATATATATATATATGGGTTGTACTAGGACATCTGTTGTTTGCTTTAAAGTTGATAGATTGCAAATAAAAGACCATGAATCCTTTTGCCTCGGTTGACACAAAGAGTAAGTATTACTGCTGGGCCACCAGAGCTTTTACTCACCCTGTGTCTACTTCGAGTAACCACGTTCAGGTTTGGCAGGTTGGTCATTTGTTGTCAGTCTGCCTGAATTGTCATGTTAACAATCTCTTCCTCTCCCTGGTCAATTTAGGCAGCCAGCTGTAGGGGGCACAAGCTCAACTCCTAGAGCACAAAAGGCCATTGTGAATCATCCCAGTGCTGCCCTTATGGCTCTAAGGAGAGGATCAAGAAATCTTGTCTTTCGAGATTTTACAGTAAGTGAGCCTTGGAGCCTTAACTATGAAGGTGTGAACACTGTATGATTTAGATCTTTATTCTTTTTCTTTTCTTTTCCTTATTAAGGATGAAAAAGAGGGACCAATAACTAAACACATCCGACTAACAGCTGCCTTAATATTAAAAAACATTGGTAAATATTCAGAATGTGGTCGCAGGTGAGTAATGTTTTCTGTAGTCAGAGTGAATTTATATTTTACTGTTACCTGTAAGTTAATAAGGTTAAATATCTGCATTGTACTCACTGTTTTTCTCACCAATTTTTGGATATGTCCAAAAGCTTATGTCAAAGTAGACCATCATAGATTCTTAAAAGCCACAAAAGTGGAAGTTGAAACAACCAGAAGGTGTTCTTGAACTTATTTAAGTTAAATTTCTCGTTCGTCATAGAATTTAGAGGAGAAAGTAGGTCTACCAAAGAAAACTTGGGAGTTTACTAGGAGGAAAAAGGAATTGGTTACTTGAATCATGTGGAATTAGAATGGAATTCAGTTTGATAATTGCCGTTTTAATGAAACCATCAAAGTAAAAGATATGCTAAGATCCTTGGACTTAGGAGAAAACTTAGGATTTTATAAATCTATGGAAACTGGAAACAACTCTAACTCTTGAGAAAGCAAATGTAGATTTGTCTCCTTTGAACCTTGAAAATAATTTTTTAGTATTCTTCCTCCACCTTCAGCTGACTCAACTTGGGCTCGTTAGTTGGGAAGTTATGCTTTAATGCATCTTGCCTTCCAGACAGTGCTTTTCTCTCCTACTTTTTCTCTTCTCACATGCTGTTAATCGAATCTACCTTGGTTCCCCTCCTCCTATTTTACCTTGTGTTGGATCTTAATAACATCTCTTGTAGTTACATTCCAACTGGACTTTATGAACATAAAAACAGAGGCATCAATTACAAAAAAGCAATTACTTTAACTATATCAAACTTTAAAACTTAGGTAAATTTAAAGTGAGTAAAACTTAAGTTTAAAAAAAGTGTTTGCAATAACAAAAGTTAATATATTTCATGAATCAAGTATTCCCACAGAGGAGTAAGAAAAATTAACATTCAAATTAAAAATAAAGTTTTTTCAGAAAAAAAAGTAAGAAGGTTTTGTCACTAGCATCTCCCAATTGCATTTATAGAATCATTTCTTCCTTCCTTTCTCACTATATTTCTCTTCCTACCCCTTCTTTTGCTGCATATCAATTTTAGCCAAATTAAACCACATGCAGATTCCAACCACCCTAGATGTCTTTCATGTCACACTTTTGTATCTTCCCTGGGTTGCAGCCCATTGAGCATCTGTAAGCCTTCCCTAATCCAGCTCAGATGCTGGCATCTGTGTGCTGCCTTTCCTGTGCTGTATTCCTTTTCCTCATTGAGTCTGTGTTTATAACATTTCTGTTTTATAACATTTCATCTTACTGTTTTGTAAGTAGTTTTTCATATGGCTTTCCACCCTACTGTGTCTCTCAGATCTAATCTCTTGAATCTATTTGTCACTTCCACTGTATTAGGCCACACCTGAATGGCCTAGTGGTTTTCTGTACTTTCAATTTAAGTGTGAATGTTGCAATAAGAAGCTCATGATCTGAGCCACAGTCGGTTCCAGGTCTTGTTTTTTCTGACTGTATAGAGCTTCTCCATCTTCAGTATTGACCATCTGGTGATGTCCATATGTAGAGTCATCTCTCATGTTGTTGGAAGAGGGTGTTTATTACGACCAGTGGTGCATTCTCTTGGCAAAACTCTGTTGGTCTTGGCCCTGCTTCATTTTGTACTCCAAGGCCAAACTTTCCTATTAACTCCAGGTATCTCTTAACTTCTACTTTTGCATTCCAGTCCCCTATGATAAAGTGGATGTCTTTGTTTGGTGTTAGTTCTAGGTCTTTTAGGTCTTCCTAGAACTGTTCAACTTCATCTTTGGCATTAGTAGTTGGGGCATAGGCTTGGATTACTGTGATGTTGAATGGATTGCCTGGGAAAGGAACTGAGATCATCCTGTCATTTTTGAGACTGCACCCAAGTACTACAGTTTGGACTCTTGTTGATCATGGTAATTAATAGTAATTATGGAGTAATTAAGAAATTACTCCATTTCCTCTAAGGGATTCTTGCCCACAGTAGAAGATATAATGGTCATCTGAATTAAATTCTCCCATTCCCATCCGTTTTAGTTCACTGATGGCTAAAACGTCGATATTCACTCTTGCCACCATCTCTTGTTTGACCACATCCAATTTATCTTGATTCATGGACCTAACATTCCAGGTTCCTAATAATATTTCTTTACAGCATTGGACTTGACTTTCACCACCAGAAACATCCACAACTGGTCATTGTTTTTGCTTTGGCTCAGCCTCTTTTCTAAAGCTATTTCTCTACTCTTACCTGGTAGCATATTGGACACCTACGGACTTGAGGGGCTCATCTCTAGTTTCATACCTCTTTGCCTTTTCATATTGTTAATGGGGTTCTCAAGGCAAGAGTACTGAAGAACTTTGTCATTCCCTTCTTCAGTAGACCACGTTTTGTCAGAACTCTCCACCATGACCCAACCGACTAGGGTGGCTCTACACAGCATGGTGGATAAGAGTCATTAAGTTACATCCATGTGATCATTTTGGTTAGTTTTCTGTGATGTGGTTTTCATTCTGGAGGCCATAGGATTGTGATTCTTGCTTCTTCTGTTATGGAGGCAGTGACCAAAACCATCCCAAAGAAAAAGAAATGCAAGAAAGCAAAATGGTTGAGGAGGCCCTGCAGTTAGCTGAGAAAAGAAAAGAAGTGAAAGGCAAGGAGAAAGAGAAAGATATGCCCAACTGAATGCAGAGTTTCAAAGAATAATAGGGAGAGATAAGAAAGCCTTCTTAAGTGAACAGTGCAAAGAAATAGAGGAAGGCAATAGAATGGGAACAACTAGAGATCTTTTCTAAAAGAGAGATACCAAGGGAATATTTCACGCAAAGATGGGCTCGATAAAGGACAGAAATGGTATGGACCTAACAGAAGCAGAAGATATTAAGAAGAGGTGGCAAGAATACACAGAACTGTATAAAAAGGATCTTAATGACTTGGATAACCACTATGGTGGGGTCACTCACCTAGCGCCAGACATCCTGGAGTGTGACGTCAACTGGACCTTAGGAAGCATTGCTATGAACAAAGCTAGTGGAAGTTATGGAATTCCACTGGAACTATTTTAAATCCTAAAAGATGATGCTGTTAATGTGCTGCACTCAGTATGCCAGCAAATTTGGAAAACTCAGCAGTGGCCACAGGACTGGAGAAGGTCAGTTTTCATTCCAATCCCAAAGAAAGGCAATGCCAAAGAATGTTCAAACTACCATACAGTTGTGCTCATTTCACATGCTAGCAAGATATTGCTCAAAATCCTTCAAGCAAGGTTTCAGCAGTACATGAACCAAGAATTTCCAGATGTACAAGCTGGATTTAGAAAAGGCAGAGGAACCAGAGATCAAATGCCAGTATCGACTGGATCATAGAAAAAAACTAGAAAATTCCAGAAAAACATCTACTTTACATCACTAACTATGTTAAAGCCTTTGACCATGTGGGTCACAACAAACTGTGGAAAATTCTTGAAAAAAATGGGAATACTAGATCACCTTTCCTGCATCCCAAGAAACCTGTATGCAGGTCAAGAAGTACCAGTAGAACCAGACATGGAACAATGGACTGGTTTCAAATTGGGAAAGGAGTATGTCACGGCTATAGATTGTCACTCTGCTTATTTAACTTAAAGGCAGAGTACATTATGTGAAATGCCAGACTGGATGAATTACAAGCTGGAATCAAGATTGCCAATAGAAGTATCAACAGCCTCAGATATGTAGATGATACCAGTCTTATGGCAGAAAGCAAAGAAGAACTAAAGAGCCTCTTGATGAAAGTGAAAGAGGAGAGTGAAGAAGCTGACTTAAAACTCAACATTCAAAAAGCTAAGATCATGGCATCTGGTCCCATCCTTCATGGCAAATAGATGGGGTAAGACATGAAAACAATGACAGACTTTATGGTGTTGGGCTCCAAAATCACTGCCGATGGTGAATGCAGCCATGAAATTAAAAGACATTTGCTCCTGGAAAGAAAGGGACAAACCTAGACAGCATATTAAAAAGCAAAGATATCACTTTACTGATGAAGCTATGGTCTTTTTAGTAATCAGGTAGGGATGTGAGAGTTGGACCATAAAGAAGGCTGATCACTGAAGAACTGATGCTTTTGAACTGTGGCGCTGGAGAAGGCTCTTGAGAGTCCCTTGAACAGCAAGGAGATCAAACCAGTTAATCCTAAAGGAAATCAACCCTGAATATTCATTGGAAGGACTGATGCTGAAGCTAATATTCCAGTGGTTTGGCAGTCAGATGCAAGGAACCAAATCATTGGAAAAGACCCTGATGCTGGGAAAGACTGAAGGCAGGAGGAGAAGGTGGTGGCAAAAGATAAGATGGTTGGATGGCATCACCAACTCAATGGACGTGAGTTTGAGCAAACTCCAGGAAATGGTGAAGAAAAGGGAAGCCTGACTTACTGCAGTCTATTGAGTCACAAAGAATCAGACACCACTTAGCGACTGAACAATGTCCCCCTTATTGACATAACTACAGATTTTCTCTGAGTAGTCTTTGTAGCCTGCACCTACAGTACAGTGCCCAATACAGTCAGAGATCATTCCTACTTCCTCCTTATTCTTTAAGACTCAGCTCAGGTCACCTCTTCTTTTCATGAATTTCCCTCACTACCCACCCTTGACTTAAGGTGCCTCCTCCAGATTGCATGTTATTATTTACATGCGATCTGTGAAAGCAGGAGCTGAACATTTATTTTGGTTTTTGTGTTCTTAGTGCCTAGCATAATGTTGGGAATATAATAGTGATTCAATAAATATTTTATTGATAGTTTTTCATAGAGTTCTGATCTGGAATTTGTGTGGACAATTGAAATTCTAAAAATAAATTTAAAACTTTTTCCTCACATTCAAGTTGCACATTCTTAGGTTTACAGCAAAGCCACTTTGGCTACATTTCATTATTGAACCAAAAGTTTTCATTTTACTATTTTTGTTTTGTTGTTGATTTTGTTATTTTATTTAACTCTAAACCTTCCAGTTGTCTTTTGGCATCTTCATTTGCTATGATCCTAGAATAGTAGAAGCAAAAGAATTAAAGAAATCGATTAAATTCTTTCCATTCACCTTCCCAGTCTGGATTGAAACCTCCATATAGAATGTCTGTTGAATATCTCCAGGGATGAGAAGTTTTGGTAGAGCAGGCAGGCAGATTCTTTACCATATACAGGGAAGTCCCTGGAATACTGACAGAATCTGGCAAAACCCATAGATATAAGGAAGAGAATATAAGAAATCAGAAGATAATTCTCTGTTGATATATGGAATCTCTCGTGGAATATGTTACAGGGTGTGATTTTTTTTTAAAAAAACTAAAGCAAATTATATTTGCAATAAGAAAATCACAGGTCAACAGAAAGATACATGGAAATTTACTTTCATTTTATAGTACAGTATACTGAAGAGTATGAAATGTTCACATTTTTTAAAATTTGGAAAGTTCAGAATCTGGTTGTTTGAATAATGTAAACTGTTTAAACACAGTTTATCTCCTTTCTGATTAAACTTGATCTTTGGAGAATTGCAATATATTTGTCTTCTTTTTGATGTATTTATCTTTTATCTGTGTAATACATGTTGTTGGTGGTGTTAAGTCACCAAGTCATTCTGATTCTTTGTGACCCCATGGATTGCAGCATGCCAGGCTCCTCTGTCGCCTACTATCTCCTGGAGTTTGCTCAAATTTACGTCTGTTGAGTTGGTGATGCTATCTAACCATCTCATTTAAAAACAAAATGATTTTTCTTCACTAATCATGAACAATATGAAAAAAAAATGAACAGTTCTGTTTACAGTAAATCAGAGGAATAAAATATTTAATCATATTAACCAAGGAGGTAAAGACTTACACCATAAGAACTTTACATTGCTGAAAGAAATTAAAGAAGGTGTATAGAAATGGTAAGACATCCTTTGTTCATCACTTGGAAGGCTTAATACTGGTAAAATGTCAATAATACTCAAAGCAATCTACAGATTCAGTGCAACCCATATCAAAATTTCAATGATATTTTTTGTAGAAATAGAAAAATTTGTTCAAAAATTCATATGGAATCTCAAGGAACCTTGAATTACAAAACTATCTTGAAAAAGAGGAACAAAGTTAGAGGACTCACACTTCCTGATTTCATATTTTTCTGCAAAGCTACAGTGATCAAAAGCATACACTGTCCTTAGTGACATAAAGACAGACACACTAACCAATGGGGCAGACTGGAGAGGCCAGACGTAAGTCCTTGCATATATGGCCAAATGGTTTTCTATAAGGATGCCAGTTCTCTATTCAATGAGAAAAAGATAGTCTTTTCAACAAATGGAGTTGGGAAAACTGGAAATTCACATGCAAAAGAATGAAGCTTAACCCTTATCTAAACACTATATGCAAAAATTAACCCAAAATGCATCAGAGACAAAACTATAAAACTCTTAGAAAAAACCTCATGATGTTGGATTTGGCAGTTATTCTTGGATATGGCACTAAAGTCATGGGAAACAGAAGAAAAAATAATTTGAATCTTATCAAAATTAGAAAAATTGTGTCAGTATTAACAGAATATACAGACAGTCAACAGGATGATAGAGAAGAATTACAAACCAAATACAAGGCGGTGAATATTTCAGACTATATAAAGAACTCCTAAGATTTAACAACAAAAAGCAAGCAAATCAAATCAGAAATGGGCAAAGGACTTGAATAGAAATTTCTATGAAGAAGATAAATAAATGGCCAATAAGCACATAAAAAGATGCTCAACATTACTAATCATTCAGTTCAGTTCAGTCGCTCAGTCATGTCACTCTTTGGGGTCACTCTTTGCGACCCCATGAATCACAGCACACCAGGCCTCCCTGTCCATCACCAACTTCTGGAGTTGACTCAAACTCATGTCCATTAAGTTGGTGATGCCATCCAGCCATCTCATCCTCTGTCGTCCCCTTCTCCTCCTGCCCCCAATCCCTCCCAGCATCAGGGTCTTTTCCAATGAGTTAACTCTTTACATGAGGTGGCCGAAGTATTGGAGTTTCAGCTTTAGTATCAGTCCTTGCAATGAACACCCAGGACTTAGCTCCTTTAGAATGGACTGGTTGGATCTCCTTGCAGTCCAAGGGACTCTCAAGAGCCTTCTCCAACACCACAGTTCAAAAGCATCAATTCTTCGGCACTCAGCTTTCTTCACAGTCCAACTCTCACATCCATACATGACCACTGGAAAAACCATAGCCTTGACTAGACGGACCTTTGTTGGCAAAGTAATGTCTGCTTTTCAATATGCTATCTAGGTTGGTCATAACTTTCCTTCCAAGGAGTAAGCATCTTTTCATTTCATGGCTGCAGTCACCATCTGCAGTGATTTTGGAGCCCCCAAAAATAAAGTCTGACACTGTTTCCACTGTTTCCCCATCTATTTCCCATGAAGTGATGGGACCAGATGCCATGATCTTAGTTTTCTGAATGTTGAGCTTTAGGCCAACTTTTTCACTCTCCTCTTTCACTTTCATCAAGAGGCTTTTTAGTTCCTCTTCACTTTTTGCCATAAGGGTGGTGTCATCTGCATATCTGAGGTTACTGAGATTTCTCCCAGCAATCTTCATTCCAGCTTGTGCTTCTTCCAGCGCAGCGTTTCTCATGATGTACTCTGCATATAAGTGAAATAAGCAGGGTGACAATATACAGCCTTGACGTACTCCTTTTCCTATTTGGAACCCGTCTGTTGTTCCATGTCCAGTTCTAACTGTTGCTTCCTGACCTACATACAAATTTCTCAAGAGGCAGGTCAGGTGGTCTGGTACTCCCATCTCTTTCAGAATTTTCCACAGTTTATTGTGATCCACAGAGTCAAAGGCTTTGGCACAGTCAATAAAGCAGAAATAGATGTTTTTCTGAAACTCTCTTGCTTTTTTGATGATCCAGTGGATGTTGGTAATTTGATCTCTGGTTCCTCTGCCTTTTCTAAAACCACCTTGAACATCTGGAAGTTCACAGTTCATGTATTGATGAAGCCTGGCTTGGAGAATTTTGAGCATTACTTGACTAGCGTGTAAAGATGCTCAACATTACTAATCATTCAGTTCAGTCATTAGGAAAATGCAAATCAAAACCACAATAAGATACAACTTCATACCTATTAGGATGGCTTTTATTAAAAACAAACAAAACTGAAAACACGTGTTGGCAAGGATGTGGAAAAATTGGAACCTTTGTGCATTGCTCATGGAAATATAAAATGATACGGTCACTATGGAAAGCAATATGTCTTTTCCTCAAAAAATTAAACATTTCAGGACTGCCCTGGTGGCGAACCTGTATAGGAATCCACCTGCCCGTGCAGGGGCCACAGGTTTGATCCCTGGTCCATGAAGATTCCACATACCACGGAGCAACTAAACTCATTCACCACAACTACCAAGCCCATGTTCTGGAGCCCATGAGCTGCTACTACTGAGCCCGTGCACCACAACTTTCTGAAGCCTACACACTCTCAGGCCCGTGAGCCACAACTACTGAGCCTCTTGTGCTGCAGCTACTGAAGCCCATTCGCCTGGAGCCTGTGCTCTGCAACAGGAGAAGCAACAAGAAGCCTGTGCGCTGCAACTAGAGAGTAGCCGCTGCTCACTGCAACTAGAGAAAATCTGTGCAGCAATGAAGGCCAGCACACCCTAAAGTGAAAAAATAAAAATAAGTTAAAAATTTAAACGTTTTATCCAGCATTTCACTTCTGGGTATATACACAAAATAACTTAAAGCAGGGGATTGAACAGATATATTCATTCACCATTTTCATAGCAACATTATTTATGATAGCCAGAAAGTAGAAGCCTTCCCACATGTCCATCAGTAGATGAGCGGATAACTAAAACGTGTGTGCACACAATGGAGTGTTGGAGTATTATTCGGCCTTCATAAAGAGTGCAGCTCTGAAGTATGCTACCGCATGAGTAAACCCTGAAGACATCGTGTTATGTGAAATAAGCCAGACACAAAATGACAATTTTTGTTTGCTTCCACTCATATACGGTAATTGGAAGAATCAAATAAAAGGTAGAACAGCAACAGCCGTCAGCAAGGCTTGGGGAGGGAGGCAGTGGGGAATTCTTACTGGTTGTGGGAAGATGAAGAATTTCTGGAGATGGATGGTCGTAATGGTTGCTCAAGTGTGTGTGTACTTAGTGCCACTGAACTGAACACTTAAAAATGACTAAAATAGTAAACTTCGTATTGTGTGTATTTTACCACAATTTAGAACTGAAAACAACAAAGGAAGGACTTAGGGAGAATGCAGAGTGGCTGCTAATGAGTATTAGGTTTCTTTTTTGGGGTGATGAAAATATTCTAAAATTGATGGTGATGGTTGCCCAATATACTGAATGCCACTGAATTATATACTTCAAACAGGTGAATTGTGTGGTGTATGAAATATATCTCAATAAAGCTGTTACTTATAAAAGACTATATATTAATACTCCCCTATCTCACCCTTCATACCCACCTCCAAGAGACAGCTTTCAACAAGTTGAGTTTATTTTTCTGGCTCTTTACTTCCATGTTTCTAAGTAGCATGTTTATATTACTGTTCCTTAACTGACCTATTTTTCACTTTACCTGTTGACCCTCTTTGTATGGAACCCTGTTAAACCTCCCCTCTTCACGCCTTTTTCTTTCCTCATGATTGTTACATCTTATATCAGTATTGTTTTATTGTTTGATGCTGAGCCATGTGCTACTGTTTTACATTTCTTTTCTCTTTCTTTTTCTGGGGTTAATGATTCTCTTGCTTCCTGATTAGCTTTACATAGGCCTAATGCTGATTTTTTCATATATTTCAATTAGTATGTTTCAAGCCTGTGTATAAGCTACCTAAAAACTTAGCAGAGTTGTAAACCTCTGTGAGTTCTGCATTTTTTCCGTTTGGAAACTGGCCTCGGCAGTCTGGAGAGCTTGCTTTGTTGGCCTGGACAACAGCTGTCCTTGGGAATTCCTTCTTTGTTGAACCTTTTTTTTTTTTTAATATTTACTAATCTTTCTATATTCACATGCTCAGGGTGAATTTACCCCTAAGCCCTGAAACAACAACAAAAATATATTACTTAGATGTTTTATAATTTTGGTATCCGAAATAAAGACAAATAGAAAACTATGTCAAAACATTAAAAAGTTGCAAAATTTCATTAAAAGTATTTACATTTGTATTCTAATGCCAGATTTACAGATAATTCTTTTAAATAGAATACTCTGAAATATGAAAATAATAAAAAAATATTGTTAAATATCCACAACATATTCATCGATGAAATTCCAGTTGTTAGTTACTGTTCCAAGTTTAGATGTTTATGAATGGCCAAGGCCGCTTACAGTTCTTGGTATTTTTTTATCCTTTATTCTTGGTTCCTCTGTAAACCTTTTAAATGGCCACTGATCACTGCCAGGAATCATTTAAACATAAACAGGATTCTTCTGTAACTAGCAAGATCGACCTATTAAATGCAATCAATGTTATCAGTCACTAAAAATTAAGTGTTTTTGCAAACGTCTTGTTTACGTTACAATATATAAAAAACATTACATGTGTATTTCTTTAAAATTTTGATTGGAGAGAAAAGGATAATTTCTTGGTTAACTTTTCTCTTTCCATTTAAAGGAGTGTTTTATGTGTACTTCAGCAATGGGTTAGAAGGTCATGGCAACACCTTTTTGAACCAGGAAGAATCATTTTATAATTACCTTGGCATCCATACTCTGTTCTATCTAGTAAAGTTTTACGTTATCTTTTTCCCCATACTATTAAATTTTTTAACAGTATATTTTTGAAGGTAATTCTCTTCATAAGTATTTTGAGTCAACCACATGAGAAAGTATTAGTTCACCACAAACAGAGACTGACTAGTGTAAGTTCACTGTCACTCACTTACCCAGGAAGTACCTTGCTCAAATAGCTATTAGTTTTTTTCTATTATATATTCTGTTGTTTTACATGGTTTGAAATTAAAATTTCTTACATTAACTGTACGGTACAAATTAAATCAGTTCCATGAGTTTCTAGTGGGCATCCTCAAAGCCTGCCTGTCACACACTCAGGAGGAAGGTGTACCCTTGGGCCCGGGGCCAGGCACGGATGGGAGGGCCAACCTTTGGGTCTCTAGTGGGCTGGGCACTTGGGGATCACAGGCCTGGACTCGAAGATGACCTTTCCAACCACGTTTGGACAAATGCTGACTTTTCCCTATGGCTATCTGGCTCTGAAGCCAGGCAAGCCACTTCCACAGGCTGAGGGGGTTGGGTTGGTTGGGGGCTGATGAGGAGAGGTTTGCTTTCATCATTTTACTTGGCTTTTTATTAAAGTATGGTATACCGTGTTGGAGAAAGAACATACAGTTCCAGTTTCCACAGATCCCACCGGGTCAGGCTGATGGCCGAGCAGAGGCTCAGAGGCTCCTTTGAATGTTACACAGGATGGAGGTCGCTCCTTCTGCCCCAGGGACTTAAGGAAGGGGGCCTTTCTGACTGAAACACCTGAAACCTTTTTTTTCTTGAATCCTACTTACTTCTTTTACTTGATTTACTCTCATGTGGTAAGGCACCTCCTCCATAGTTTCAAGGCCCTACATGTATGAAAATATTTTTAGTTTACCCTTACTCCTGATAGTTTGGTTAGATTATAGAAATCTAGATTGAAGAATCACTTTCCTTTAAAAATCTGAGGACACTGCCTTACCTTAGCATGCAGCTTTGCTGTTTAGAAGTCCGGGACATTCTGGTTCCCATTCCTTTGTATGGGATCTGTTTTCTCCCTTGGGAGCTCTTGGGTCTTTTCTTTTTCCCTCCCAATTTCTGATATTCTGAAATTTCATGATGCTGTGTCTTGGTGTGGTTTGTTGCTGTTGTTGAAGTGGGCATTTCATTTCAGTGGGTCCTTTCAGTCAGGAGATTCATGTCCTTCAATAATGGGAAACTCTCAAATGTCTCTTTTTATGATTCCCTGCTCTCCATTGTCTATTCCCATTTCTAGAACTTCTGGCTTTTTTTGGATAATAGACCCTTGTAGAGTGACCCTCTGATTTTCTTTTATTTATTTTTGTCTGTTTAATCTATTTTCTGGAAATTTCCTTGACTTTATCATCGAATCTATTGAATTTATGCTTCACCTCTCATGCTTTAAATTATGAAAGCCCAAGGTGCCAGTTGTTGCTGTTTTGTAGCATTCTGTTCATAGATTGAATACAGTGCTTGCTCATCTCTCTCTGAAGGTATTAGCAGTATTTTTTATATAATTAATGGGCTTCCCTGTTGGCTCGTGGTAAAGAATCTGCCTGCAGTGAAGGAGATGCAGGAGACCCAGGGGTCAGGAATATCCCTTGGAGGAGGAAATGGCTACCCACTCCAATATTCTTACTTGAAAAATTCCATGGACAGAGGCGCCTGGCAGGGTACAGTCTAAAGGGTCAGACATGACCGAGCCCGCTGATCTGTTTATTTTTGGCTTTGATGGGTGTTTGCTGCTGCGCAGGCTCTTCTCTAGTTGTGTTAAGCAGGGTCTACTTGCTCTAGTTTCGGGGTGCAGGCTTCTTGGGGCTTCTCTTGTTGGGGAGCACAGCCTCTAGGGCGCGTGGGCTTCAGTAGTGGCAGCTCTAGAGCACGATCTAGAGTTAGATGCACGGGCTTGGTTGCTCTGCAGCATGTGAAGTCTTCCAGATCAGGGATCAAACTTGCATCTCCCACATTGGCAGGTAGATTCTTAGCCACTGCGCTGCTAGGGAAGCCTGAAGATACTGCCAATGTTTTTTAATTTTCTTTGGCTCCTAGTATGGTTGCTGTTTACTCAGAATCCTCGAATGTTTGGGGCTGGGGCTTCGTGCTGTATTTTAAGAATGAAATACCTGCCAGCTTGCTGGAAGTTCTGGGTGCATGATCCCCACATGCCACTGATGATTGTCATTTTAGGGTGGTCCCTGATGAGCTATTTTGCTTCCTTGAAACCCCTCAAATACTGTCTCTATCGAGATTGTTTCTCCAGGGAAGAATCTTTGATTTTCTTGCCTTTAGAAATGAGCAACTTGAGGGAAAGTCTGTGAGGGCCTGCATTCTGGAAACAGAACTGCGGGTGGGGTGGTGAGGAGGGTCTCACCATGCTGGAGTATGTTCACTTCCCTTCACACTGCCTGTGTCTCTGTAAGTCCTAAACTTTTCTGATTTAGTTTCTTCAGAAAATAAATTTCTTTTATTCATTTTGGGAAGAAAATAAGATAAACTTGTATTCAAACTGAAGTATTTTCCTAAAAGCTGATTGGTGACTTAAATTGTTTTTACTAATCCTACTTAGAAGTTATTTCTTACCCATTAAGTGCATTAAAATAACACAATGTTTATCTTTTGTTAAACACATCAAAAAGATAAAGGAACTTTTGAAATTAAAATTTAAAAGTTGAAAGAACAGTAAAGGGCATATTTCATTTTTTATCTAATGAGTGCTTGTTTAATCCTTTAACCCCCCAAAATAAATGATACTAATTTATATAAAAAATGAAATTGTTACTTTAAAATTATCCTAGTGATTTTAGTCTTTCTAGTTTTATCCATGCAACATAAAAATAAAACATTTTTACATGTGACTTTATTGGTTTAGAAAATATGACTTTATTAAGTTTTTTAAAGTAAAGCTTTTTGCTTTATCAAAATATTCATTCATTATAGAGGAAATAATTTGATTACACTTAGTAGAGTCTTTTTAAATGGAGTTTGTATGACTATTTTTTCCAGAAAATAAAGTTGTAGACATTTTATAGTTCATTTAAAAATTCGTTAACCTAAAGAAAAGTTAAAAGAAGTGTGAAGCTCAATAAACTATCACAAAGTGAACCACCCACATAACCAGCCATCCACATTATGAAATTGATCAACACTAGTACCACAGTGCGGAGAAGGCGATGGCACCCCACTCCAGTCCTCTTGCCTGGAAAATCCCATGGACGGAGGAGCCTGGTGGGCTGCAGTCCATGGGGTTGCTAAGAGTCGGACACGACTGAGCGACTTTCACTTTTCACTTTCATGCATTGGAGAAGGAAATGGCAACCCACTCCAGTGTTCTTGCCTGGAGAATCCCAGGGACGGGGGAGCCTGGTGGGCTGCCGTCTATGGGGTCTCACAGTCGGACACGACTGAAGCGACTTAGCAGCAGCAGCAGCAGTACCACAGTGTCCCTCTGCGTGTCCCGTACCCCCCCGCCCCATCTTTACCCCATCGTCATCTGTGGGAACACTGTCCTGATCATAGGCTAACTTCACCTAATTTTGAATTTTATATAAGTAGAATCATTTAATTTTTTTTTTTTTCTTGTGCTAGTTTGCTTTTTCTCTCAGTGGTGGTAGTGAAATTCGCTCATGTTGCTGTGTACGTATAGCAGTATAGAATTCTGTTGTATGAATATACTCAAATTTCTTTTTCCCATTCTATTTGTGATGGGCATATGAGTTGTTTCCAGTTTAGGACTATTAAGAATAATGGTGCCATGAACATTCTGTGAATATTTTCTGGCCATATTTGTACATATTTCTGTTTTTATGAAAGATTGGTGATTCATTGGCTCTTTCGTACATACAAATGATTCCAAAGAAGTTTTACCAGTTTACACTCCCTTCAGTATTGTATGAGTGAGTTTCAGTTGCTCTACATACTTGCCAACATTTGCTGTTGTAATTTTAATTTTAGCCATTCTTTTGGGTGTGTGGTGTATATACACATATGGAAATTATAAAAGCAAATACCCAAATAGCCAAAAAATGTATGAAAAGATGCCCAACTTGTTAGTCATCAATCTCAGTTTTTTAAAATAATTTTACATCTTTGTTTTGTTTTACTTTGCTTTGCTATGGTAAAAATGACTATAATCCCCATATGTTAAACTCTGGCTTTGAATTTCTTTGTCTATTCCCATAAATTGCTTCCTCACATTGTTTTTCATTCAGAATTTAGAAGTCTTCATCTCCCTTTCTTGTAGTTCTTTTACTCAGGGTTATTTAAATGAAGGTACTAAATCTCATGGGTTCTTGAATAATTTCATACTCATTGATTTTTTTTCTAACATTTAATGTGAAAAATTTCACACATGAGGCAAAAAATTTTACTGTGAGCACTCGTATACCAGTCACCTGGCTTTTACCACTGACATGTTACTCTGTGTGCTTTCTTCACATACCTGTCCCTCCTCCATTTCTGGCTGATTTACCCCTTTGCTTTGCAACCCTGGGCATCACTGTCTGTAGACAGTATTCACTTTTCTACTTTCTCTTCTTCACATACACAGTCACATCAATACTGTGATGTGAGGAGGTAGAAAATTTCTTTAAAGTTTATAGATTTTTAAAAACAGCTTCTTTATGGAAAAACGTGGAATTCTGGTGATAGTTAAGCCAAATGTTGGCCTGGTTTGTTTCACTTAATAAAATAAAAAGAAACTTACGTACCTACAATTTTCTGTTTTCAAGTCGTCT